>NW_028270151.1:96578129-96729430 GCF_037043375.1 Chiloscyllium plagiosum
TACCCAGCTTCACTGAGAATACAGTCCAAATACCTTACCCAACGATGGCTCACAAAATCCTCTGGTCTCCCTGACTGCAATATTCAATAACACGACATTAATGAAAATAACACCCACTAACTTTGCAATAACAGAATGAGAGAACATCAGAAACAGGGGCAGGTCATTTACTCCCCAAGCCTGGCTTGCCTTTTTACTAATATCATGACTGGATTAGTGGTGCTGGAAGAGCACAGCAGTTCAGGCAGCATCCAAGAAGCTTCGAGATCGACGTTTCAGGCAAAAGCCCTTCATCAGGAATAAGATCATGACTGATCTGTTCTTGGTCTCAAATCATCTTTCATACCCAATTCTTCATAGCCCTCAACTCTCTGACAGGTCAATATCCGTTGACCTCCTCTTCAAATACTTTCTGTCATCTGCGTCCCCCAACGCTGTTAAGAAGAGAAACCCTGACATTCAATACCTCCTCTTTGAAGAAAACACTTGCTGCTCCTATATCATGGCCTATTGATGTGAACAAAAGCGTTTGACACAAGGGTTCAGGTAAAAATGATTGGCCCTGATATCAAGGCAGTGGTTGACATCTGTTGACATCAAGGAGCTGGACTTAATGGGAATCAGAGTCAACTCTCCAGTGCCTGGTGTCAAACATGGCACAAAGGAAGATATTCATCATCTCAGTCCTGGGTCAACTCTCTAGGAGATCCTCAGAGTAGCTCCTCTTCACAAACAGCTTCAGCTGCTTCATCAATGTCACCCCGCCACCACTCTCTCCACCATAAGATCAGAAGTGGGGATGGTCACCGAAGATTCCACACTATTCAGAACATTTTGTACCCCGTCAGCTCCTGAACTGGCATGTATCCACGTGCAACAAGACCCAGACTCCATTGAGGCTTGTGCTGTTAAAGGATCCATAACATTCATGTAACAGCACAGCCTGACACTGCACATTGCCACAGTAAAACAAGAGTTCATTCAGCACTTCACGCTGGTTTCACAGGAATATGAGGAAGCCATTCAGCCCATTGACACGATTGGAGAACAGGAACAGCCCATTCAGTGTCTCCAGCCTATTACTCAGGAAGAGAAGGAGTCTAGTGTGATGGGCCACACCAGAGGCCCTCGAAAATATTTGTAGGCAGTAGCGTAGATTCTAATGTTTTCTTATTTTAAAGGAAATGCAAAGCGTCTGTTCCAGATGTGATGTGATTGGTCAAACTACTCGGTGTGAAGCAAAACACCATCTACTTAAACACGAAAGATAAAATGAAATCAAAGAAAAAGGAATTTAGAATAACGTAATTCTATTGGACAAGTTAACAGAATAATAGATCCAGGAACTATTACTAATGAACTGTTCCAATATAGGGAAATTCCATAAACACAGTTCTTGGCAAAAGGAAACATTCAGACACAGATTATCACAAACATATTTCCAATCCAGGAATTAAAAACAGCATCAAGAGAAATTTCAGAAAGAGTAGCAACCAGGAGACATTCACTAAACCTTCCAACTCTGTGGAGGCCCCAGTAGTTTCTAATGTTGTTGAAAATCCAAAACCCAGAGATCCTAATCTGTGAGAGCTGGCCATACCCATTCAGGCTGCATTAAAATTAACCGAAGGCCTCCCTATTTGTTTACTCAAGTGGTCTTAACTAGCCAGCTTGGTAACGGTCGTTCAATCTCTCTCTTAAAACAAACCAGGACAAAATAACCTCTTAAAGCTGCAGCATCATCACACTTGTCAGTACATCGAGCTGTCAAACAGGAACCAGGGGTAACCCAGTCAGGCCCTTGACCCTGTCCAATCGGACGAGGAAGAAGCTAGTCAGTCCCTTCAGTCACTTAGACGGCAACAGGATAAGGCCATTCATCCGCCTTGCGTCACTTCCACAAGAAGAAGGGGAGGCCATTCATCCCCTTGAGTCACTAAGGTTTGAACAGTACGAGGTTATTCCCCCCTCAGCGCACTTACACAGGGATAGAATGAGGTAGTTGATGCTGATTCTTGATGAACTGCTTATGCCCGAAACGTCGATTCTCCTGCTCCTCGAATGATGCGTAACCTGCTGTGCTTTTCCAGCAATCGACGCTCCACTCTGATCTCAAGCATCAGCAATCCTCACTGTCTCCTAATTGGTGCTCTAACATGATGAAGAAGTGGAGCAGAGGTTGCACAGATGACTGATACATGTTGTTCCTCGTGGCTCCGTTGCTTATGATACACATGTGGGACTTTAACCTGGTTTCTCACGGTGAGGAGAGAAGCCTTATGTCTTGTGTGAAGTCTCCAAAAGGCATCTTTCATCTCCGAGATGCCAGCCTGGTGTTCTCTATGGAGGGCGAAAGCTGGTGGGAGTGGCTACTTGTTTAAGATGAAAGGTATTGTGGCTGCTGTTTGGGATTGTGAGAAACCTGACGTTCAGTACGGGTTCACACACAGACTGCCCAATGACATGGGGAGAGTTAATTTAGGCATATTAACTATTAGGAAAGTCACGTTAGACTGATGAATGGACTCTCTAAGTTCAAATAATGCTGATCTTGTTCATATTGATCTGGTCTAGTGCACGTCCTGTTCAGTGTAACCTGTCTGCCTTACTCTGTCCAAGTCTGTTGCCACCCCATAATCTGACTGTCCATGCTTATTATGATCTACCTCCATTGCTCATAAATAAAGTGTTTCCCTGTACTGAGGTACACGTGACAATAAATCAAACCAATCAACCCTGTGAAAAGTATGGAATTTCTCTCCCTATCAATGTCCCTTTAATAAATAAAAGAGACATTGCTGCCACTTCTTGTGTTTCAGCGTCATCATTTCTTCGTCTCTCACAGCTCCACAGATTAAACACTCAGCTTCTTCACTCTATCCTCATGTTACCATCACCCGTGTCTGTGGTAAGGAGATCATTCCTTACAAAGGTGATCGAATCTGTAGAGAGTGTCCCAAATGCTCTCTCAGCAAGGCCTTACAACAGCAGGAAGATGGCTTTACTCATGTAGTCGAATCATCTTACAATGAAGGACAGCCTACCATTGACTGCACCCATTACTGACACAGGGTTTGATTCGGAGCAGTCAGCATAGACTTGTGAGTGGGAGATTATGCTTCCCAAAGTTGTTCGAGCTCTTTGTTGAACTGACTAAGAAGGTTGACAAGGGCAGTGTGGTAGACGTAGTCTCTATGGATTTCAATAAGGCCTTTGATAAGGTACCACATGGCAGACTGCTCATGGAAGGTTATATCGCTTGGAATGCTGGGGGAACTGGCCAATTAGATACACAGTTGGCTTGATGGTAGGAAGCAGATGGTTTAGTAGAAGGATGCTTGTCAGACCGGAGGCTGGGTCCATAGCTGTTTGTTATCTATGATTTGGTTGAGAATGTACAAGGCATGATTAGTAAATTTGCAGATGACACTAAAATAAGAGGGAGCGTGATCAGTGAGGAAGTTTATCAGAAATTGTAGCAGGACCTGAATCAGGTGGGGAAGTGGGCCGAGAAATGGCAATGGAATTTAATATGGATGCGTGATGTCTTGCATTTTGGAAACTCAAATCAAGTAGGAGTTTCATGGTTAATGGGAGGGCCTTAAGGTTGGCAGTGGGCAGAAACGCCTTTGCGTTCACGTGCATGGTTCCCTAAGAGAGGGGTCATAGTTAGACAGGGCAGTGAAGAAGGCTTTTGGCACACTGGCCTTCGTCAATCAGAGCATTGAGTATAGAAGTTGGGAATTTATGTTGCAGTTACATAGGACTTTGGTAAGGCCGCACTTGGAGTATTGTGTTCAGTTTTGTCACCTTGTTATGGGGACGATGTTATTAAATTAGAAAGAGTGCAGAAGAAATTTACAAAGACGTTGCCAGGACCCAATGGTCTGAGTTATAGGGAGAGGTAGGACATTTTCTTTAACGTGTAGGAGACGGAGTGAGGACCTTATAGAGCTAAATAAGATCATGAGGGGTATGGATAGGGTTAATGCTCTCAATCCTTTTCCAACGTGTAGAGAATCGAGGACTAGAGGGGATCAATTTAAGGTTAAAGGGGAAGGAATAAAATGGAAACTGAGGGGCCATTTCTTTACACACAGGATGGTACATGGCTGAGCTGCCAGCCGATGTTGTTGAGGGGGTACATTAATAACATATCAAACGCATTTGGATAAATATGTGGATAGGAAAGGACTGGAAGGATATGGGCCAACTGCAGGGAAATGGGATTAGCGTGGATGGACATTTACAAGGTGGAGTGGAACTCCTCTATTCATTCAAATCAAACACCCAGAAAAGCTCGCCTCACCTTGTAATCTGTTAAAATATGAGCGATACAGGTCTCCTACATTCCACTATTTAAACAAAAATAACAAGTTAGTTTCTTAACTTTAATAGTGAACACTAAACAATGACTATTCACAAATACAAGCCCCTTTTTTCTTAACTACTTACTATCTGACTCCAACTCTGTAAAAATACTCTGTTCCAACAACCCACATATTAAACATTACAATCTCAAGACCACACAGTCTCCATCTTCCCCGCTGTGTTCACTCTTCCAGATGCTGATCTCCCTGGGTCATGTTTTGTTCACTGCAAGTAGGTTTGACATGAACATGTATCTTTGATAGAGAGTGTTTGAGATGGTCAGTGAGCACTTCTGCTCTACAGCAGTTACTCTGATGTTGGATGGCAGTGGCTCTCCCTCTAGTGTTCAAAATGCTGACTTTATATACTCCCCATGATACAATAATTCTCATAATTTGATTACTTTCCAGGTGTCCAAACAATAACATTCAAATTCCGTTGGCTTCTGGTATCCTGAGAGTTATTTAAACACTTTGGTTATATTTGAATTGCTGTCAAAACAGCAAACAAAACTCAGGTATCAAATTCTCAGTTAATTGTTACATTTGGAACAGTCTGACCTTTAGCTGCATCTGTGGCTGTACTTTCTATTCAGCAAAACCCGTTCTGCCTTAAAGTGACCAGACATGACTTCAGCTTTATAACATCTCCCCCTTCAGGAAAGAAAATATGAACCAACAGAATGAAAAGATGGCTTAATTTCTTTTCCTCTAATTCTGAATCCCATTTTTATGAAATACAAAAATATTAATCTCTGTTATACCATTCATATTAAATCTGCACACATATATAACACTGGAATAAGGCAATTTTTATTTACATTTCTTCCTTTAAATTCACGATAACAAATCTGCTATAACATTTTTTACGACCCACAGCATACCCATTTTGTCAATTTAAAATTGATAACATAATACTCCAATGACATAGCCTCATATTTTGGTCTTTAAATATCCCAAAAAATACGAGAAGATTGTCATTGTTTTCCACAACAGTCTCCGACAATTTGTTTGTCATCTAAACATGAAAATACTGCCCTGAAGGAGGGCTCATGCCCGAAACGTCATTTTCCTAATCTTTGGATGCTGCCTGACCTGCTGCACTTTTCCAGCAGCACATTTTCAGCTCTGATCTCCAGCGTCTGCAGTCCTCGCTTTCTCCTATTAAAATACTGTCAGGCCAGTAAACAAAACTCATTTTTTTTCCATAATGGGGATGTTGTATTTATTTCTGGTGGATATTGAGTTTTTTCGACAAGTAGCCAATTGGCCATTCAATTCCATCATCATCTTTCTGCATCAATACATCTCCGACCCCTACATCCCGAGCATCAGACACAATTTTCAAAGGGTTTCAAAATATTGGGTGCAGATAAAACTGGTGTGGTGATTAAATCTGCTTTAAAATTCTCAAACGCCTCCTGGCATTGTTCTGTCCACCACAATTTTGTATTTTTCTTTAATAAATTCATCAGTTGTGCCAATACGCTGCTGAAGTTTGCAACAAACTTCCAATAGAATCCACTCAGTTCCAAAAACCGAAGCATCTCTTTCTTCGTGGATGGTCGTGGAAATTCCTCAAAGCCCTTCGTTTTTATGTTCCATGGGGTCAACCTTCCATGTCTAATGTAATGTACTAAGAACTTCATCTCTGCCTTCGCGAATTCTGTTTTCTTTAAATTTATTCCGAAATTTACTTCTTGTAATGGTTCAACATGGTCTGGTAGCTGTAACATGGGAGCTTTCAATCACTTGATAAAGATCACTACATCATACAGACAAGCTGCACAATTTGTTCATCTGGCCACAACTCTGTTCCTGAGTCTTAAATGTGGCTGGTGCATTATTCATTCACATGGCATACTCAGTAACGTTTTTGTCATATCCGGTATCTTTACCAGATAGTTTAATCGACTGAACATTTTTTTTTTAATTTGAAAGGGGCCACTAAACCTGGCTTTGAAGGGATTTCCTAGCACTGGTGGCAATACCAATACATCATCCCTACCTGCTTTACTCAATGCTGTGCCCACTTCAGGTGCTGTTTCGCTAACTCAGCTACTCCATTTAATCTCTCCCTCAACCTCACATACATAATCCAAGTGTGACATCTCCGACTTCGGTCCTGTCAATTTATATTTAATAAATTTTTAAGGACCTCTCACTTCATGTACGAATATTAACTCAAAGCAAGTAAACGGAGTAGATTTATGTGGGGCATCTTCGATGATAAGCAATTTAATGGGACACCTTTATACCAATCATTTGGCCAAGCCTGACAGTACGCTGTTAACGTGGTCTTCAGTGTCTGATGCTAATTTTTCAATGCTCCCTAGGATTCCGGATGGGACGAACTTGATTTGAAGTGCTGTATGCCTAAGCTATCCATGACTTCCTTAAACAGCTGAGCGGTAAAATGAGACCCTTGGTCTGATTGAATCTCTCTGGGTAGTCCACAGTGAGTAAAGATAGCTACCAACCCCTCCACCTCCCGTTTTGCCTTAACACTCCGTAATGGAATTGCCTCTGGAAATCTGGGAGACACATCCATTATGGTGAGCAAATATTGATTTCCACTTTTATTTTGGAAAGGGGAGCTACACAAATAATCATAACCCACGTGAAAGGTTCTTCGAATGCAGGAAATGTCAACAAAGGTGCTGGTTTTATTACTGTCTGTGACTCACCTACCATTTGGCATATATGACATGTACAACAAAAAATAACATGTCCTTGTGCATTCCAGGCAATTAGAAATGCTTCTGTACCTTAGCATGATTCTTCCATATATGTAGGTGACCGCCTGCAGGTAGTCCGTGTGCCACCCGTAACACAGTCTGCTACCAGTAACACGATCTAATGCACTTCAGCCCACTTCCCTTCTGAACTAACCTCTCGTTTCTCTCCATGTTCAGGTGTTTTCCTGCACCGTGACATCAAACAGCGTGTCAGGTAACTGAACATCAACTGCTTTGTCTTTTTCTTTTGTTTTTCCTTCCTGCTGTAACTTATGACAGTGGGATCTTGTTAGTACACAGTGTGGAAACATTCCTGTCTATATTTCATTTAACTCCTCAGTTCCCTAGTTTTTATTTGACTTCTCCACCACAAGGGATGTCTCTCCCACCTTGGATCCTGCTAAACCGTTCCCAAGAAAAAGCATATTCCTGGAACTGACAGTCTGTCACTAACTCTCACTTTTACTTCCCCAGTCTTGATTTGGCACTCCAACCTGATGTTTCTGTTCCCCAACCTGAATTTCTGTCTCCATTCCACAAATTATCACGCTCTTGAGCAACGTGTCAGAAAGAGTGAAAATACTTTGATCTCTTATTATTAGAGGCCGAGAGAAAGTGAGGACTGCAGATGCTGGAGATCCGAGTTGAAAACTGTGGAGTTGGAAAAGCACAGCAGGTCAGACAGTATCCAGGAGGCAGGAGAGTTGACGTTTCAGGCACAAGTTCTTCATCAGGAAAGTGGGGGTAAGGGAGGGGGATGGGGCTGAAAAATAATTAGGAGGGTGCGGTGGAGCTGGGTGAAAGGTAGCTTAGAAGGTGGTAGATAGATGCAGGTGGGGTATGGTGGTGATAGGTCGGAGAGGATGGTGAAGTGGATATGTGGTAGGATAGCTGGAACCCTCAAACTATACAGCATCAACATCGACTTCACCAATTTCCAAATCTCCCCTCCACAACCTCATCCCAGATCCAACCGTTCAAATTAGCACTGCCCTCTTGACCTGTCTTAATTGTCCATCTTCCTTCCCACTTATCGAGTCCACGGTCACCTCCGACATATCACTATCACTCCCACCTACATCTTCATATAGCCTTCCCAGTGAACCTCCCGCCAGCCCAGCTCCTACCATCCTATTTATCTTTCAGCCCCCTTGTCCCCAAGCCACATTCCTGATGATGGGTTTATACCTGATATGTCGATTGTCCTGCTTTTCAGATGCTGCCTGATCTGTTGTGCTTTTCGGGCGCCTCACTTCTCAACTATTAGAGACTGAGCAGATCTTGTATCTCACAAAATTTTAATTTCTTGTCCTTTCCCTCCTCTCCCACCCCCGCCCTTTCTGAGTAAAGTTTATCCATAGAGGCAAATTCTTTACAGAGATCAGGTACTAACTCCATACCTAACCCTTGCCTCGGCTGTTCACTATCCTGCAGCTTCTCGTCTCTACTTGGGGTCTCCTTTACCAGTTTTACTAATGCCACTGGCTGAGCCTTTTTACCACATCATTTACCAAAGTGCCTTCCTTCAATGCCCAGCACGGTGTGTCCGGCTTACTGCAGTGAAAACACCTTTTTCCCAGTGCCCTTCTTAAACCATGGCACTGTAATTTTATGTGTTCCACTCCCTTATAGTGAGAACACCTGAAGCCTTTCTCCTCCTCTCAACACCCTTGGGCTTCGTTTTTCACCTGTGCTAAACTATTGTCAGTGTGCTCTACTGTTCACTTTGTGGTGTTGGATCTCACCCTCTCCCAATTTCTATCCCTCACTGGATGAAAATCCTCCCACAAGCTAAATGTCATCTCATGCACCAACGCATTTTTACCTGCAATTTCTGCTGTGCTTCTCACTTCTTGAACTTTCTGTTCATTCACATGAATTCTTACACTCTCTGGAAGTGAGTCTTTAAACTCCTTCAGCAGAATAATCTCCCTTCGAGCCTCACAGGTCTTATCTGTTTTTAAGGCCAGCACCCATCTATCAAAATTACTGTGGTTAATTCTTCCAAATGCAACATAAGTCTGACCTGGTTTCGTCTCTTTATTTCTGAACCCCTGTCTATATTCTTCTAGTAACAATGCATAACCATTCAAAATAGCCCATTTGACATCTGCATAATCTCTTGACCCTTCATTTTACCGCGCTACATACCTCACTTAGTCCCACCCGCTTAGTCTGATCGAGCATTACCCACAAGTTCACTGGACACACCATCTGCCGAGCCATTTTTTTTCAAATGGAATAAAAACAGAACTTGACGTTTTTCTCACCGAAATATGGTAATGTATTAACATAGTTGTATACATCCCGACGTTCTCCCTTCATCTCCATCCTGTTAATTTAACTTTCTTGTCTAATTCCCAAATTCAAAATTTCAAATTTTCTATCTCTATTTCCTCTCTATCCATTTCCCTTTGTTCTCTTTCTGTCTCCGTCCCTTTTTTCACCTTCTAACTCCAGTTGCCATATTTGCAATTTAAGTTTTTTCTAACTCGACTGCAGTTGCCTATTTCTCTGATACATCAAAGTGCTTGATCGTTCCAACCCCAACCTCACTATCAAATAGGCAGTCAAGGGAGGCGCGGTAGTAGTTTGGCGCACCGATCTTTACACCGCTGAGGCTAAACGCCAGCTCGCAGACACCTCCTCCTATTGCCCCCTTGACCATGACGCAACCTCCCACCACCAAACCATCATCTCCCAGACCATCCATAACCTCATCACCTCAGGGGATCTCCCATCCACCGCCTCCAACCTCATAATTCCACAACCCCGCACCGCCCGTTTCTACCTCCTGCCCAAAATCCACAAACCTGACTGCCCCTGACGAACTATTGTCTCAGCCTGCTCCTGCCCCACCGAACTCATCTCTGCATACCTCGACAGGATCCTGTCCTCCTTAGTCCAAGAACTCCCCACCTATGTTCGGGACACCACCCACGCCCTCTATCTCCTCCATGATTTTCGCTTCCCCGGTCCCCAACGCCTTATCTTCACATGGACATCCAGTCCCTGTACACCTCCATCCCCCATCATGAAGGACTCAAAGCCCTCCGCTTCTTCCTTTCCCGCCGTACCAACCAGTACCCTTCCACTGACACCCTCCTTTTACTGACTGAACTGGTCCTCACCCTGAACAACTTCTCTTTCCAATCCTCCCACTTCCTCCAAACCAAAGGAGTAGCCATGGACCCTAGCTATGCCTGCCTGTTCGTAGGATATGTGGAACAGTCCATCTTCCGCAGCTGCACTGGCACCACCCCCCACCTCTTCCTCCGCTACATCGATGACTGTATCGGCGTTGCCTCGTGCTCCCACGAGGTGGTTGAACTTTACCAACACCTTCCACCCCGACCTCAAATTCATCTGGACGGTCTCAGACTCCTCCCTCCCCTTCCAAGACCTTTCCATTTCTATCTTGGGTGACCTAATCAACACGGACATTTACTATAAACCGACCGACTCCCATAGCTACCTAGACGACACGTCCTCCCACCCTGCCCCCTGTAAAAATGCCATTCCATATTCCCAATTCCTTCGTCTCCGCCGCATCTGCTCCTAGGAGGATCAGTTCCAAAACCATGCAACCCAGATGGCCTCCTCCTTCAAGGACCGCAATTTCCCCCCAGACGTGGTCGACGATGCCCTCCACTGCATCTCTTACGCTTCCCGCTCCACCGCCCTTGGGCCCCGCCCCTCCAACCGCCACCAGGACAGAACCCCACTGGTCCTCACCTACCACCCTACCAACCTCCATGTACAACGTATCATCCGCCGTCATTTCTGCCACCTCCAAACAGACCCCACCACCAGGGATATATTTCCCTCCCCTCCCCTATCAGTGTTCTGAAAATACCACTCCCTCCATGACTCCTTCGTCAGGTCCACACCCCCCACCAACCCAACCTCCACTCCCGGCACTTTCCCCTGCAACCGCAAGAAATGCAAAACTTGCACCCACACCTCCCCCCTCACTTCCCTCCAAGGCCCCAAGGGATACTTCCATATCCGCCACAAATTCACCTGCACATCCACACACATCATCTCTTGCATCCGCTGCACCCGATGTGGCCTCCACTACATTGGGGAGACAGGCCACCTACTTGCAGAACATTTCCGAGAACACCTCTGGGACACCCGGACCAACCAACCCAACCACCCCGTGGCTCAACACTTCAACTCCCCCCTCTCACTCCACCAAGGACATGCAGGTCCTTGGGCTCCTCCATCGCCAGACCATGGCAACATGACGGTTGGAGGAAGAGCGCTTCATCTTCCACCTGGGAACACTCCAACCACAAGGGATGAACTCAGATTTCTCCAGTTTCTTCGTTTCCCCTCCCCCCACCTCGTCTCAGTCAAATCCCTCGAACTCCTCACCTGTAATCTTCTTCCTGACCTCTCCGCCCCCACCCGATTTCGGCCTATCATCCTCACCTTGACCTCCCTCAACCTATCATATTTCCAACGCCCCTCCCCCAAGTCCCTCCTCCCTACCTTTTATCTTAGCCTGCTGGACACACTTTCCTCATTCCTGAAGGAGGGCTTATGCCCGAAACGTCGATTCTCCTGTTCCTTGGATGCTGCCTGACCTGCTGCGCTTTTCCAGCGACACATTTTCAGCTCTGACCATCTCCATTACAATTTCAGCTTTCCTTTTGTCCCTGGTTAAACCCAATTCTAGCCTATTTGCTAATTTTAAAAATATTCCGTCTTCTGCCTTTCTAAACTTCCTTGGCAAATTTGGGAACCTCTTTAGTAATGTTAAAAGCCATTTCTCTCAGTTTTAATTGAACCAACCAAAAGTTAACAAAATTAAATGAAATTTCGCACCGGTTTTATTTGAAGATCTAGGTAACTAATTGCCACGTGTTGTAATCTGCTGGAACCTTTTGTACTCCAAATTTGTTCAAGTCTGTCCAAATCCTATACGGCAAGGCCCCAAACTGTTATGACATCAATGTTGAACCCCTCTGTTAATTAAAACCACACACCCAGAAAAGCTCACCTCACATCAAAATCTGTTAAAACGTGGGTGACAGATAACTCCAAAACTCCTCGAATTAATGAAAGATAACTATTTTATATGCTTGCAAGTAAACTCGCTGAACTTGAAGGTGTGTTATCAGACGTTTCGTCACCATGACTAGATGACATCATCAGTGAGAGTCTCTGCTGATGCGCTGGTGGCATGTCCCACACCTCTATTTACGTGTCTTGGTTTCTTAAGGTGGGTGATGTCATTTCCTGTTTTTCTATTACAAGAAAAGGGAGATAGAATCTAAATTTATGTGTTTATTGATGGACTTCTGGTTAGAATGCCATTACTCTAAGAACGTCTTTGCGTGTGCGTGTGTTGTTCCAGTCAAAGTGGTGCCCTTCTTTGTCTGTATTATGGAACATAGTGATAGTGGGTTATGTCTTTTGGGGGGCAGTTGGTGTTCATGTATCCTGGTAGCACGACAACAGGACCATTTCACTGGCGGAAAAATGATATTGTATACACTGTTTAATCAACGTGTGTGTGCAGATATTTTTCATATGTGAACATCACATTCTAAATAAATAACAGAGACACAGTTATCGAAAAATGATGCACATGATGTATAGAATTTTAAAAAGATTGTTTGATGCTCATCTAAAATCATATCTTCCTCTTCTCTCAATGTTCCCTCCTTTTCTGGCATTGTCGACTCTCATCTCTCATTCTTATCAGGATGTATGTTATAAACTCTTGTTTCTGGTATACCAATTTATTTCAGTTAATCCCCTTTCTACCGGAACGTCAATATATTGACCTGCTGGGTTCTTTCCACAGCTGTTGTCTGTCATATTATTGGAAATAAAAGTTCTGGCATCAGACCCAGCATTTGATCACGTTACTCTGTTGTACATGCACTGTACAAAGGACCACAGCACACAGGAATTGACAAAATAATGAGGGATGTGCATCTATTTATTTCAATAATCTAGTTTTCTCATTTTTCACATTTCCTCATCTATATCCTCTCTCCCGTTCTCTTTGCATCTAGTGAAGAATCTGCCAATTATTCTTTATGTCCCATCTCTCAAATTTCCTTCTTTCGGTTTATATCGATTGCTGTCTTCTTGATGTAATGTGATTATAATTGAGCAATGTAACTACAAAATCATGCGGGAGGAGCTGGCCAGAGTTAATTGGAAGGGGAGCCGAGCAGGGAAGATTATGGAGCAGCAAAGGCAGGAATTTATGTGGATAATTCGGAGGATATCAGAAATTCTCCCAAAAAAAGATGAAACATACTCATGGGAGGACAAGGCAGCCATGAACAATAAGGCAACAAACCAAAAAAGGAAACTTACAATGTTGTGAAGATAATTGACTCTGAATTCAGAATTAATTGGCTCTGAAACTACATAAGGTTGGCATCACTGACACTACAGAGCTCTTAATCATGGTCAAGGAGAGAAACAGAGCGAAACGCATTCACTTTAAACACAGAAAATGGTATTACTCAAGGAAAAAGATTCAGAGTAATTAAACAATTGAATTAAAATCAGTTAAATATTTTTATGGAATGTGTCAGATTGGAAGCATTACCGCAGCAGAATGAGAATATGAAAATGAACGTGTTACCACATCAGAAACCAGAGTAGGTCACTGAGTACAGGGCTGATGGGTAAATGGGTCTCGATGTGAACGAGGGGAGAGAGAGCAGAATTGCATTTCAGATATTGCAGCTCAAAACTGCGGATTCATGTAGTGCTGTTGACCACAGCAGCAGGAGAAGCAGAACACCATTCAACCACAACCTGAAACATTTTGACCAGGGGTACCCTCCTTAATCTGCCATTACAATCAACACGATATATGTTTCAGGAATGACAGAGAGTGAACATGTCAGTGTCAGAACCATGTGAAGCTAAACCTGATGCTAACACATTAGTGTTACCGCAATTGACCAACAGATTTCATCGAAGCTCCGCAGTCCAGCCACATTCAGTCATAAATGGTGACATCTACTACAAACCAACCGACTCCCACAGCTACCTGGACTACGCCTCCTCCCATCCTGCCCCCTGTAAAAACGCCATCCCATTCTCCCAATACCTTCGACTCCGCCGCATCTGCTCCCAGGAGGACCAGTTCCAAAAACGCACATCCCAGATGGCCTCCTTCTTCAAGGACCGCAATTTCCCCCCCGACGTGGTCGACGATGCCCTCCACCGCATCTCTTCCACTTCCCGATCCTCCGCCCTTGAACCCCGCCCCTCCAACCGCCACCAGGACAGAACCCCACTGGTCCTCACCTACCACCCCACTAACCTCCATGTACAGCGCATCATCCGCCGTCATTTCCGCCACCTCCAAACGGACCCCACCACCAAGGATATATTTCCCTCCCCTCCCCTATCAGCATTCCGTAAAGACCACTCCCTCCGTGACTCCCTCGTCAGATCCACACCCCCAACCAACCCAACCTCCACTCCCGGCACCTTCCCCTGCAACCGCAGGAGGTGCAAGACATGCGCCCACACATTCCTCCTCACCTCCCTCCAAGGCCCCAAAGGAAACTTCCATATCCGCCACAGATTCACCTGTACCTCCACACATATCATCTATTGCATCCTTTGCACCCGATGTGGCCTCCTCTATATTGGGGAGACAGACCGTCTACTTGCGGAGCGTTTCAGAGAACACCTCTGGGACACCCGGACCAACCAACCCAACCACCCTGTAGCTCAACATTTCAATTCCCCCTCCCACTTCACCAAGGATATGCAGGTCTTTGTACTCCTCCATCGTCAGACCACAGCGAAACGACGGTTGGAGGAAGAACGCCTCATCTTCCGGCTAGGAACCCTCCAACCACAAGGGATGAACTCGGATTTCACCAGTTTCCTCATTTCCCCTCCCCCCAGCCTGTCTCAGTCAAATCCATCAAATTCAGCACCGCCTTCCTAACTTGCAATCTTCTTCCCGACCTCTCCGCCCCCACCCCAGTCTGACCTATCACCCTCACCTTGACCTCTTTCCACCTATCACATTTCCGACGCCCCTCCCCCAAGTCCCTCCTCCCTATCTTTTATCTTAGCCTGCTGGACCAACTTCCCTCATTCCTGAAGAAGGGCTAATACCCGAAACGTCGATTCTCCTGTTCCCTAGATGCTGCCTGACCTGCTGCGCTTTTCCAGCAACACATTTCCATCTCATAAATGGTGATGGACGATCAAACAACTGACTGGGGGAAGAAAGGGATCCACAAATATCCCCATCCTAAATAATGGAACAGGCCTACACATCAGAGTAAAAGACAAGGATGTAGTATCTGCACTATCCTGAGCCAGAAGTGTTGAGTCGATGATCTACCTCATCATTGCCATGATGCCCACAGAATCACAGATGCAAGTCTTTAATCAATTCGGTTCGCTGCACGTGCCATGAAGAAACAGCTGAACACAATAGATATGACAAAGGCAATGGTCCCTGACCCCATTCCTGCAATAGGGCTGAAGATTGTGCTGCACAACAAGCCGTGTCCCTGGGGAAGCTGTTTCATTCCAGCTCCAACTCTGACATCTCCCTGGCAATGTGGAAAATTACTCAGCTGTGTCCAGTTCCCTAAAACGGGAATAATAACAATCTGACCAATTACCACTCCCTCAGTAGAATCACGATAGTCAAATTGGTGGGAGTTATTTTTGACAGAGCTGTCAAGCAGCACAGAAATTACTTGCTCAGTGTGGTTTCGGATTGGTCCCCATGTGGAGATGGTGCTGTTGTGGAAATGTCACTGGATTACTAATCAAGACCAAGCTAATGCTCTGGCAGCGGGCGGAAGTTAAAAATAATTAATAAACTATTAACAAGAAAAATCTGGTGTCCGTAATATGACCTTGAAGCCAATGTCGATTGTAAACACGAATTTGCTTCCCCAATGGACTTTCAGGAAGTGAATCTCCTTTGCTTTCCTGGTGTGGCCTAAAGGTGACTCCAGACACACAGACATGTGAGAAACTTTTCAATGGTCTCTGAATCGGCCAAGCAAGACACTCAATTGTATCAAACTGTTTCGAGGTCTTAAAAGATAAAACCAGACAGAACACCCGGCAACAGCCTCGGTATCGGAAAAGGGAACGGTAAACACAATCCTGTCGACCCTGCAGAAATCTCCTTCCTAACATCTGAGAGTTTCTGACAACTTTCTCACAAACTACACAGAACCACCGGTAAAGGAGGAGGTCATACAACACATTGAGCCTCCCCCACTCCAGGTCATGTTCAATCATCTCCTCAATGCACTTAGCCCGCACAATGAATATATCCGTTAATGTGAGTATCCTTGGAAAGCTATAAATAGAAAGAACAGCATTCCCTTTGGTCCATCGAATTTGCTACCCAGTTCAGTATAATGATGACTGGCCTTTTATTTCCACACCGTTCTCCTACTCTCCCACCATCTCTTTACTGTCTCTAAATCCGTATTTATATTCAGTGTGTTGGCTTCCAGGGTCCAGCGCATTCCTCAGGTTCACCAGTCTCTGAGTTCAGACACTTATTGTCATCGCATTGCAGAATGGCCTGTCTGTATCTAATACTGTGGCCTCTTGTTTTAAACGTCCCAGCCTGGGGAATTAACATCCCTGCTTCCAATCTGTGTCACCCTGACAGAGTTTTATATATCTCACTGAGATCTCCACCCGTTTTCCTAAACCCAATGGAATACAGGCCCAGTCGCCCCGAACTCTGCTCCCACAACAAGCCTGTCATCCTAGAGATCGGACTGGTCATCTTTCGCTGCTCTCCCTCAATGTCAGGTTTGTCCTTTGTTAGGTACAGAGACCAAAATTGCGCACAATATTGCACAATGTTCGAGATGGAGTCTCACTAAGGCCCTATACAGCTGCAGTAAAACACCCTTACTCCTGGACTCAAATCCCCCGAAATGAAGGTCAACACACCATTGATCGTCCTAACTGCTTTCTGATCCAGCAATATTGTTCTCAGTGACTGGTGTACAAGGAGATACAGATCCTTTTCAATGTTACAGCTCCCCACTTGCTGGGTCTATATACACTGGGCAGCGATCCAGTGCCATTCCCAGTATTGACTTCTGGGTTCAGAACTGACTGCGCTGCAGGGATCTCGGAGGGCTGCGCAGAAGGAAACAATAAAAAGGAGCAAGCGCCCCTTTGTAGATCAACATGTTTCAAACAATCCCTTTTCAAACAATAGGCTTCCAATCTATTGTTCCCACCAAAGGTCACACCGACAGATCTACGCACCTTCCTCTCCATCTGCAATGTATTTGCCCATTCACTCCACTTGTCTTAGTCACCTTTTCAAACGTCCGCACCCAATCACAATTCAACATCCTTTCGTGCTGTCAGCTGATTGGGATATATTGTATTTGATTCCGGCAACCAAATGTTTAATGGGTATTGTGAACAGCTGAGGCCTGAGCACTGATCCCTATGATAACTAAACAACCCTCCTCTGTTATTTTTGTTTTTAAAATGTTATTCTCTGATTCTGCGTGTGACTGACTGGGTCAGCATTTATTGCCTGTCCCTAGGTGCCCTTGAAAAGTGGTGGCGACCTGCTTTGTTGAAACGCTGCAGTCCACTGTGGATTCAGTGATGGTAACACAATTGAATGGCAAGGGACATTTGGTAGATTGTATTTTAGTGGTGATGGTCAGGTCTGGCATTCGTGTGGCGTCAATATTACTTGCCACATGTCAGCCTGTATACTGTCCAGATCTTGTCGCATTTGGACATGTCCTGCTTCAGTATCTGAGGATCCATAAATGTTGCCGAACATGGCGCAATCATTGGAGAACATCCCCACTTCAGACCTTAAAATGGAGGGAAGGTCATTGATGAAACAGCCCTGTAGATGTTTGGGCCGAGGCCACTACTCGAGAGACTCCTACAGACTTGTCCTGGAGCTGAGTTGACTGACCTTTATCAACCATGACCATCTTCCCAAGTGTCAGTTATGATTCTAACCAGCGGGGAGTTTGCCCCTGATACCCATTGATTCCAGTTTTGCTAAGGCCCCTTGATGCCACACTTGGTTGAAGACAGCCTTGTTTTAAAAGACTGTCATTCTCACCGCACTTCTGGAATTCAGCTCTTTTGTCCATGTTTGAACCAAGGTAATGAAATCAGGAGCTGAGTGGCCCTGGTGGAGCCCAAACTGAGCCTCATTGACCAGGGTATTGCTGTGTAGATGCTGTTTGAAAGCACTGACACCTTCCATCCCTTTACTGACAGGTTGGTAATTGGCCGGATTGGATTTGTTCTGCTATTTCTGTATAGGAATACTTGGGTAATTTTCCACGTAATCGGGGACATGTTTTTGTAACGATATTGGAACAACTTAGTTAGGGCAGTGACAAGTTCTGCAGCACAAGTTTTCAGTACTATTGCCAGAATGTTGTCAGCATGTGTCTCCTTTGGAGTATCTCGTGTCTCCAACTGAATCTGGATATCGCGTGGACTGATCCAAATTGGCTGATGACTGGTAACTGAATTGCTGTGGAACACCAGAGGAGGCCGAGATGGATCATCCACTCAGCACTTCTGACTGAAGATAGTTGCGAATGCATGAACATTATGTTTTGCACTGAAGTGCTGCGCTCTTCCATCATTAAGGATGGGAATACTTGTGGAATCTCCTCCTCCAATGACGTGTTTAGTTGTCCACAACTATTCTCAACTAGAAGTGAAAGGACTGCAGAGATCTGAACCGTTGCTTGTGGGGATCACTTACCTCTATCTATCACTTACTGCTTATGCTGTTTGGCACACACGTTGTCCTGGTTGGTGGCTTCACCTCGTTGTCAGGTATACCTGGTGCTGCCCCTTCCCTCCTGCACACTCCATTGAACCAAGGTTGATCCTCTGGTTTGATGCTAATTGTTGTGAGGGGGAATATGCCAGGCCATGAGGTTGTGCTGGAGGATAATTCTGCTGCTATTGCTGACCCACAGCACCTTATGGAAATCCAGATTTGAGCTGCTAGATCTGCTTGAAATCTGTCCCATTTAGCACGGTGATAGTGCCTCCCAAAATGATGAATGTTATTCTCAATGTGAAGGTGGGAATTTATCTTCACAATGACTAGGCGGTGGTCACTCTTAACAACATTGTCATGGACAGATACTTCTGCAAATGGCAGATTAGTAAGGAAGTGGTTAAGTATGTATTTTCCTCTTTTGGTTCCTTCACCACCTGCCGTAGACCCAGTCTAGCAGTTATATCCTTTACGACCCGGCCAGCTCAGTCAGTAAGCTGCAGCTTAGCTACTCTTATTGGTGGACGCTAAAAAAAACCCACCCAGAGTACATTTTGCGTACATGCTCCCCTCAGTGCTTCCTCCAAATGTTGGTCAGCATGGAGGAGTACTGACTCATCAGTTGAGAGAGACTGGTACATGGTAATCAGCAGGAGGTTTCCTTTCCCACGTGTAAACTAACGCCATGAGTCATCATGGCATACGGAGGCACTGGTGATGACTCCCAGAGCAATTCCCTTCCAACTGTATCCCACTGTGCCGCCACTTCTTCCTGTGTCTGTCCTGCTGGTGAGATTGGAGATATCTGGGGAAGTTGATGGGGTGTCTGGGACATGTTAATACTCACAGAATCATACCTTTCATACAATGTCAGGCTATTGCTTCATGAATGTGTTTATTTCTATTCACTGTTTCCTGCCAGCTGTCCCATTCTAGAAACATGGTCATATATTCGCCCCAATCCACTAAGATTTAATTTTGTAAACTGGGCTTGGAGCTTTACGAATTTTGTTTCTGACAATGCAAATGTTTTACCTTCATTGCTTCTATTTCATTTATTTCTCAGTCTGCTTCTCAAACATAATTCCCATTTCATATATCCACATTAGTGTTGTCGATGACCATTACTTTCACTCCCAACATTTTCTGCAAAACTATGTACTTACTATGTTCTATGTTCCATGTACTATGTCATTTTCCACACCAGACTTCGTTTTCCTAGTATTGATAGAAAGATCTGTGAAGACAGAAATGAGGTAATGGCTTCATTGTACTGACATTTCCCTGTCCCCCAATCTCTGGTTTCAGATTGTAAGGAATTGTTTTCTCATACTTTTCACATTGACATAATTTGGCAAGCTATCACAGTTAACTCATATAACTCTTGTGAATATACTCTTTAGAAACACATCAATTCCTGCCTTAGGCTGCTCAATGACTAACCTTGCACAGCCATACACTCACAGGAGTATATATACTGTCAGAAATACAGCACGATGTACAGTAGACCCACTTTCCTACACCAGGCCCATAGCCTGGAATATTATGACACTTCCAATTGCTCGTCCAAGCACTTTTTAATGGCTGTGAGGATACCCGTGAGAACTCTCCTCTCAGGAATTATATTCCTGACCCCAACACCCTCTGGGTGAAAGATAACTATCTTTTAATCCTCACTAAACCTCAAACCCTTCACTTTAAAAGTGTGCTCCCTTGTTCTTGGCCCTCTGACTTAAATTAACTGCTGCTGTCTATCCACCCTGTCCATACTCCTCACCATCCTGTCCTTCTGAATCACATCCCCCGCAACCTCCTCTGCTCCAAACCAAACAAGCCGAGCTTACCTAGCCACTCTCCACAACTGATATGTTCATTCCCAGGGAACATCCTGGTGAATCTCCTCAGCACACCCTCCAGTACCATCACGTCCTTGCTGTAATGTGGCTCCCAGAATTACACACAGTACACCATCTTGGCCTAACTAAAGCCTTCAATAGCTGTTATAATCTACGCCCCAATTAATAATTGCTAAACCCAAGATCCACTTCTTAACTAACGTACTACCCTGTCCAGTCGCATACAGGGATGCGTGCAGAAGCACCCTCTGAGCTTCCCTAGTGTACTGCCATTCATTGAATCCTCCCTGTTTAGTTCCTTCTTCCAAAGTGTATCTCATTATAATTATTAGGTTTGCATTCCATCCGCCATTGATCTGCCCATCTGACCAATCTATGTGTATCTTTCTGTAACATAAGACATTTCTCCTCACTACAAACCAACTAGACAAACACATACTTACCTATCGCAACCCCCACCCCCATCACCCACCCCCCTCCATTCACATCTGCACCATTTATGAATACCACAAACAATAAGGGATACAGCACCAATCCCTGTGGTACACCAGGGACACTGGTCTCCAGTCACACAAATAGCCTTCTCTCACCACCCTATGACTCCTGCTACTGAGACAATTTTCGTTGTAACTTGTCAAGTTATCCTTGATTGCATTAGATTTTACTTTATTTTTCATTTCCCAATGTGGAACTTTGTCAAAGGCCTTGCTGCAAAACTTATTAAGCGACCTCCTCAAACTAATTCACATACGGTAGGTGTGACTTCCCTCTGACAAAATTCTGATTATTATCCCTGCTTAAGCCTTGCCACACTGATTGGAGTTCAATTTTCTCCTTCCCTATTTTCTCCAGTAATTTCCTGAACAGTGATCTAATACTTGCTTGTCTATAGTTCCCGGTCTATCTCTTCCATCATTACTTTAAAGTGGAATCGTATTAGCTGTTCTCCAGTCCTCTGGCACCTCCCCTATGGTCAGATTCTAATTAAACTTTTCAGTCAGGGTCTTTCCTCCCTTGTCTCCAACAACAGCCTGTGATACAACTCAGTCAGACCTGGCAATCAGTCCAATTTTCTACCAGCGAAAGCCTCCAATTCCTGCTCGCATTTTACATCAATCTGTTCTAGAGCTCCCCCATCCATCTTCTCGAATTCTGTACCCGTCTCCTCCTTCTCCAAAGTAAAACAGGTGTGAAGCAGTCATGTCGCAATCTCTCAATGTTCTCCAGCTTCACGCAAAATTGCCCCCTAGGTTTCTAATGGACACGAACTGTTCACTGATTATTCTGTTCTATTTGTTGTCCGTGCAGAATATCATGGGATTCTCCCTAATCACGCCTGCGTGCACTTCTCCATGTCCCTCTGTTATTCAGTCCCCTCTAGGTTTCTAAGTTTCTAAGATTCACTACGATCACCTCTCATTATTTGAAATTCGAGGTCACAGGCTGAGTTTCCCAATCAGACAATCTTGCCATCTTAGGGATTAATCTGGAGAATGCCTTTTGCAGTTACTCTGTACTCAGTATCTTCTTTCTTAGATGGAGTCTGCACAACAGTACACAATACTCTCAGTTTTGTCTCAGCAACACGCTATGCAACGGGTGCACGTCATCTTCTATATTCCAATTACATTCACATGAATGTAAAAATAACTTTTACTGTCCCATCTGCACAATATATTTTGCTTTAACTTTTCTGATGATGTTAGTTCTTAAAAAATGCTCCTGAATATCCAACTGGACATTATGCATTGGTTCCTCAGTGCTAATGTCGACAAGAATTATCTTCAAACCATTCCAAAAAAATGTTTGCAACTTTTGGTTTTCCTTTCATCGATGCATTATCACACTCCCCAGTTTTCCCATTACCTTCTATATATCTAGTAGCATGTTCTTTGAAATCGAGTCCAACAGACACCCGACTGCGGATGACAAGGTACTGGTCTGTAGTTCACCACTATCCATCTTCATCCTTACTTAAACTAGCGGATAATATTTATAATGTCCCTTATCCCGATTGGCTACCTGGCTTTCGGGAATGTGTTAGAAAATATTGTGAAAATCCGTAATCCAAACAATATGACTATTACTTCTTCCACTGAAATGTATGTATGAAGTAAACCTGGTCTGTCAGATTTATCAACACTCAATCTAGCTGTCCTTTCAAATATGACCTCATCACAGATATGAATGATCTTAGACTTTACTTACACAAGTCCATTGGTCACTTGGTATTTCTGGGAGAATTTCTGGATATAATTCTTCCATGAAGACAGGCACAAAGAAACTCTTTCTGTTCCCTGTAATGTCTCTGTTCTCTACAATAAATTATCCTGTCCGCACACTCACTGTTCCACACTTGACCTTGTTTATATTGTTGTTTCATACATTGATGAGAAAGTGAGGTCTGCAGATGCTGGAGATCAAAGTTGAAACTTTATTGCTGGAACAGCACAGCAGGTCAGGCAGCATCCAGGGAACAGGAGACTCGACGTTTCGGGCACAGGCCCTTCATACATTGATAGAAGCTTTTAGCAGTTTTTACGTTGTTTTTTTGCTGGCATGCTTTTTCTTTTTTGGATTTTTTTCTCTGTTTCTTTGTCCTCCTTTGCTGTGTCCTAAATCACTCTGAATCCACTGGCTGACTACAATACTTGGCATTTTTCTAAGCTGCTTCCTTTGATCTAATAGGTAAATGTGGGGGTGCAGGGAGGGGATTGTGAAAGTGAAAGGTCGAGAGGAGGGTCGAGTGGATCGCTGGAAAGGAAGATGGACATACATGAACATTCAAGAGGGCGGTGCTGAGTTGGAAAATTGGACTGGGATAAGTTTGGAGGAGGGGAAATGGGGAAACTGGCGAAATCCACATTGACCCCCTAAGGTTGGAGAGTCCGATGGCGTACGAAGAGGCGTACTTCCTCCCTGCATCAGGTGGTTAGGGTTTGGCGATGGAGGAGGCCCAGTACCTGCATGTCCTCTTTGGAGTGGGTGGGGGAGTTAAAGTGTTCAGCCACAAGGTGGTGAAGTTGGTTAGTGTAACTGTAGCAGAGCTGGTCTCGCCGACATTGAGGAGACCACATCGGGTTGAATGGATGCAGGAGATAAAACGTTCTGTCTCCCTTCATCACCTATCACTTTCAACCCCTCCTCTATCTACCTATCAAATTCCTGGCTACGTGCCCCCTAAACACACCCCACCCATTTATCTCTCAGTCCCTTGGCCCACAATCTTCATTCCTGATGAAGGGATTCTGCCCAAAACATCGATTCTCATGCTACGTATATGTTGGCTGACCGGCTGTGCTTTTCTAGCACCACATGATTTCGACTCTGATCTCCAACATCTGCAGTCTCCACTTTCTCCTCGCACCTTCATGGCTTGCCTGACTCAGATTCATAACCGTTACTTCAAATAGCAAACAGCATAAAAGAAAACCAATAGAGGCAGCACCGTGACTCATTTTCTAGCACTGCCTCCCTCACAATAACAGGGACCCCTGTTTAATTCCAGCCACGGGCGACTGTCTGTGTAGAGTTTGGACATTCTCCCCGCCTCTGCGAGGGTTTCCCCCGGGTGCTCCAGTTTCCTCCCACAGTCCAAAGATGTGCAGGCCAGGTGAATTGGTCATTCTAAACTGCCCATAGCGGTAGGTGCATTACTCAGAGGGAAACCGATCTGGGTGGATTTCTCTTTGGAGGGTTGATGTAGACTTGCTGGTCCGAAGGGCCTGTTTCCATTAGGTGGGGAATCGAATCTCAAATAAAAAGTTGCGGTCACTGTTCCCAAAAGGTCCTTTACAGCAAAGTTTTCAATTAGCTCTTCTGATCATCCAACACCTATTCCTAAATAACCTGATCTCGAACTCGGTGCTCGAAATAATGTTAATGCATTCCATCTCACACGTGCTCATGAAATCCATTTTTCCCAGCATTAGCATTCAGTTGGTTGGCACAGCTCAGATATAATTTAAACCGTACATTATTGATGCAGTACACATAAACATATATATCCCATTTCCTGTTTTATAACATGCCCAATTTATGTATTGCAGCTTTCACTTTGATATATAACTCCCATCAATATTTGGTCCACCTTCCTATTTCTGAGCTCCACCTCATATGATTCAGTGAAATCTTAGTGAAGTGGGTTCTGGAGAGATTAATGATAGAAATCATCTCACCACGTTACTTATACTCTTCTCAAGCTTTATTGTGATATTTTCTCCAGATCTCCCGTTATGCTGATAGAGTAGAGAAGGACAATAATCTTTCAACAATGCTGTCTATTCCCTGCGTTTTGATCAGAGTGATGCTTGAAAAGCACAACAGGTCAGGCAGCATCCAAGGAGCAGGAAAATCGACGTTTCCGTCAAAAGCCATATCAATTCCATAATCCCCCAACCCTCTAACACATCAACAGGAGAAGGCCATTCTAGCCTTGGAGACGACAACATTGGAACACCAGAAAGACATCAGCCCATCGAGTTTGTACACCAGCAGGATGATGAGTACATTCACCGACACATGCCTCTTACACAGCAATTGGAGCAGATCTCTTACAGCCTTGCGCCTGTTAAACAGGAATTCAAAGAAAACGTAAAGGTTTTCGAAAGGGAAAAGCTTGTAATAATGGTATACATTAGGGACTAAAGTGTAAAATTAACTATTGCAATTTGAGGCAAATTGTTAGAGTCCATTGTTCAGGACATTTGCAAAGTTAAACCACAATCCATCAGAGTCAACATGGTTTTACGAACGCTAAATCGTGTTTGAATTATTTGCTTGAGTTATCGAAAGATGTTACAAACACGCTGGTTCGTGGCAATCCTGGAGATGGAATATATCTGCTCTTACAGAAGGGATTGGATATGTTGCTTCTCCAAAGAGTAATTGGTAAGACCAGACAACATGGGTTTAGGAGTAATTTAGTAACTTGGATGGAGGATTAGTGAACCAACAAAATGCAGTCAGATGGAATAAATGTGTCATTTTCTTCTTGCAAATGTACCTTGTGGGGTGCCACAGATTTCAGCACGCATGCCTTAACTTTTTTTCATCAATAGTATTATTCGGTTGACGGGGTAGAAAATACTATAACCAATTTTTCAGATAACACTGACAACGGTGGGAAATTACTTCGGAATGAGGATGTAAGAGGTTTAAAAATGAATATGGATAGTTTTGGTGAATGGGCTAACACTTGGCACTGAAAATTAAAATGGATGACTATGAGATTATCCAATTTAGCCAGCGAAATAGAAAGGCAAATTATTATCTGAGTGGAGAGAAACTTCAAAGTGCTCAGGCGCAGAGGGGTCTGTGTATTCACGTGCATTTCACAGAAAACCTGCATGCAGCTACAGCAAGTAATGGGAAAGGCAAGCGTACCTTCAGTTTTTATTTGTAAAAGGATCGAGTAGAAAGGTAGGGAGAGTTGAAGTAGCTATGCAAGACATTAGCGACACTGCAACTGGAGTAGAGTTTGGGTGTCCTGATTTGCGGAAGGAAGTATTTGCATTGGAGGTAATTCAGAAGGGGTTCATTAGATTGATTCCAGACATGAGGGCTTTGTCTAATGAAAAGAGTTTGAGCAGTTCAGGTTTATAGTCTCATGTTTATAATAGATAATGGCGATCTGCTTTAAGGTCTGTAAAATGCTAAAAGTAATGACAGTGTAGGTATGGAGTGGGTGTTTTTTCATGTGCAGCAATCTACAACCACAGACTAGAGTTTCAGGATGGAGATCGGCAGGAAAGTGGAACAGAGTCCGCAATGACAGCATCCATGATGGTATTCAGTGGTGGAGCAAGCTGGAGCGGCTGAATTACTGACTGATGTTCCTTGTTCTTATTTAGCCCTTCGAATGTGTTACACAGGAATGGGGGGAGAACTGGTTATCAAACAGGAAGCAGGCACTCCAGATAAATCAGTCTAAATCAGTTTGTCACACAGTGAAGTCACACAGTGACCACTGCTTTTTGCAACCTATATCAATGATCAGGAGTATGCAACAGATGTACTGTAACTACGTTTGCTGATGACTCTGTGATAAATAAGACATTAAATTATCAAGAGAGACAGGGGGAATATATGATATAATCTGACATTACATTTACAGGAAGAATGGAAGGGAGTATGTTACTGAAATGGAGCGCGATGACAGGGCTTAGTAATACTGTGCATTGGGGAGTTCACTCAGACCAGTTCAGACATGGGAGGTTTTGCTCCATCTCTCTGATGGTCTGCTTCATGACATTCCCAGGGGCCGGGGGCTCTCACTACATACCGGATATTTTGATGTCGGTTGGCAGTGAGGACAGTGTTTTGAAACGTGTAGCAAGGGGATGGCCTTTAAGATACATTCATTTCTTTCTACATGGAGACCGATGATGAAGGGATGATCTGACAGCTTCTGAATGAAGAGGCTGTGGCTGCTGCTAGGACAGTGGGTATTCACCAACATTATGTACTGTGCATGGGCGGAGTGTAACATTAATGGAATGAGATGTCCTTCAGTTCCCTTCCATCTCATCAATGACATGGGGACCTGCAGAGCCATGTACATCATTGGGAATCCCGCTTTACTGGGAAAACAAGGATACGCTCAGCAGTTCTCTGCTGAGGGATAAAACATTGTATTCACCTCATCCACCATATATATCCTCCGTCTCTGAATGGTGACACTGATGTCGGAATACTGGGAAATTATGGATATGTCACCCAGTTTTGCCAGGAAAGTTCCGGATCATAGAAGTGGACTGAAACAATGACCCTAACAGCCACTGGCAGCACCGTCCTACCCTTGATGTCAAGCTGCAGGTCATGTTTTAGAAGCTGCTGTGTGACCAGCTCCTTGTTCAATCAGGATCTCCTCACACTCTGCTCCTGGGTTACTTTCAGCTTGGGAAGCTGGTCTTGGAAAACCCGGGGTGGATAGAGCAGATCCCTTTCCCCACACACACTCAATCCAAGGTTTCAGAGCTTCCCCTCTCTGCAGCCTCTGCTGCACTTGGTGTTCATGTTACAGACCCAGATGCTGTAAATGCAGTCCCCATGCTCCATCCAGAGTTGGGTCACCAAATCCTCCAGTCTCCCGAAATGTCTGAGGCAGCTCACAGCACACCCTCCAGCAAACCATCCCCAGCCCCTCAACTAAATTTTCAATAACAGGAGAGAGTCAGAAGCCCCTGAGCTACGAGAGTTACGCATCAGATGAGATCTCCGTAAAATATTTTACGAATGTTACCCAAACCTTTCCTTATTTTAACCGTAGATATGAAGTGTGAAGCAAAATATCATCTATGCAAATTATTTAGTTAAAATACAATGAAAGAAAAGAACAATTTGCGATACCTTGTGTGTTGGAACACTTACGCAAACAATACCTTGGTACACACCGCTTGGCACAAAGAAAAACTCAGATGAAGATTCTTACATGTAGTTTTCCAATCCAGAAAGATACAATATAAGAAGAGAGCTCAGAGAGAATAGGAGCTAGGGATCATATATTGAAGCTTCCAACCCTTATGGGACCCCGAACAGCTTCTGAATACTGCAGCTAAAACAAAATGAGAAAACCTGGCGTGTGAGAGCTGGACGCTGCCCTTCCGTTGTTCCAACCATTTTAATAAATCCTAAAGGCCTCCTCATTTATTGACTTCAGACGTTTGTAGTGGGCAGTTCGGCACCTCTGTCTTTAAGACCTCTCTTCAAAAAAAACCAGAGAAAATAACCTTTTTAAAATGATAGTATTGTCACAACTCCGCCTTTGAAAAAAAAGAACAATCAATATGCAAAGGTGACTTCATTTTAAACTCCTTATTCTTACTGTTTCAGTAGACTACAATGCATATATATTGTATTGACACTAAGCATGCAAACATTCACAACTCCATTCTATTTCAGTCTGTTTACTCTGGCCACAGAACACCTCTGTCTTTCTTCATCCAAGTCTCGACAACTTGACAGCAAGTATGGTTTCTCGTCCTGTCACTTGTATAATTTCCAAATTGAATGGCAACAATAATAACCTCTATCTGAATAACCCGGACGTTTTCTCCCTAAATTTCACTTGAGGAATTATGATCGTATGTAGATTTGTTTCAGGCACATTATTTGCAAGTTAAATTCTGAGATGTTGTGACGTCAACGCCAATCTCAAGGCCCAATTGTGAAATATTTCTGTTGATAGTTTAATCGGAAACTCCACCCACACATTACATAATGGAGCAAATCTCATCTCTCCATTAGTCCTTCTCAATGAAATGTCTCCTCATGTCTCAGCTTACAAGATTTCCATGCTTCTGTACCGCTCAATGTACCTTTACCTGCTATTCCTGGCCCAGGCCAGTAAACCTTACTCTCACAGGTATATATTTTAAGATCTTGCACATTCTTCTCCATCCCTCATGGAAGCAAACCTTTGATTTATGGACCAATTCCTAACCATTAGCCGTTTCAGGTTCTAATCATGCCATTTTAACTCTCTGCTCTTCCACACGATTTCTCATGACAGCAGGAAGTGAATGTTTGAACTCCTCCAAAGTAAGAATCTCTCTAACAGTTTCATAGGTTGTTTTGTTTTTAATACAAGTATCCACCTTTCAAAATTACTTTGTTTGATTCTTTCAAACTCAATATACATTTAACCAGGCATGCTGTTTTAGATTCCTGAAACACTGTCTGTAGGCTTCAGGCACAAGCTCATATGCATTTCAGATGGCTTTCTTCATCCCCTCATACTGACCAGATAGCACTTCCGATAGGGATACAACTATCTCACTCCTTATACTTACCAGCTTTGTTTGGATCAACTAAATCCGCTTGGTCACTGGCCACTGCATCCGTTTAGCAACTTTCTCAAATGAAATTAAAAAGGCTTCTGCATCCTTCTCATCAAATTTTTTATAATGCCTGGATGTATTTAAATAGATCCCCATCAGATCATTGGCTACTATAGAGTTGCTCATCCTCACTATCGTCCTCATTCAGCCTACCGACTAACTTCATCTCCACCCTGCTAAGTCGACTTTCCTAATTGCTATTTTTTGAAGTTGAAACTCTCTCTATTCCTGCTTTTCTTCGTTCTTTTTCTGTATTTCTTCTTCCTCTCCTTTTCTTTTAATTCTACTTAAAATCAAATTTCAAATTGTTTTAATTCCTTTTTGTGCTCAAGCTGCCTCATCTGCAATTGAATTCCAACCATTTCCAAAGACTCTGATGGCGTTCCACCAAAATTCAAACGCCAAGCTATAGCTGAAATTATCTCAAATTCTCACAAACACAAACCCAACTACACCTTGTCTGCCAATTCCATATAAAAAAATTGCCTTGCTCACCTTTTGTAAAATCTCCAACTTCACTTTTTTCACACCCAGAGAACTCTTAGAGACAGAAAGAACCATTACTTTGCAAAGCACTGTTCAAACCATCCGAATTCAACGTACGGAACAAAAGGCACAAACAACTACCAAACGCCGCCTTTGAGCCCAACAATCTCCCTATGCACATTCTCCCCCTCCCCACGTGGGTTTCCTCTTGGTGCTCAGTTTTCCTCCCACAGTCCAAAGATGTGCAGGTTAGGTGAATTGGCCATGTTGAATTGTCCATACTGTTCAGGGATGTGTAGGTTAGGTGCATTAGTCAGGAGTAAGTGTGGAATAATAGGATAGGGGAATGGGTCTTGGTGGGTTACTCTTCGGTGGATTGGTGTGGACTTGTTGGGACAAATGGCCTGATACCACACTGTAGGGATTCAGAACCTGAACCCAATTTGGAATTATCGATTTCGAAACAGACAAGAGTCCCCACTTTGCTATGGACCAGACCAAACTGCCTTAAGATGGCAGCCTGGACGCCAACTTTGTCTTATAGTAAAGGAAGATGTGAAATGGGTATTCCAGATGTGATGCAGCTATTCAAACCACTCAACTTAAAGCAAAACACAATTGATTTAAACACTCAAATAAAAATACATGCAAAAAGAAGAGGTACGTAGAATAACAACTACTGGAAATCTTAACAGAACAATAGACATATACCTTCCACTAATGAACTGTTCCAATGTATGACCATCCCATAATCTCATCCCTTGGCAAAAAGACACATCCAAGGTCAGTCAGTCGTGCATGCAGTTCTCCAATCCAGGAGGAAACAGCATAAGGACAGATCTCAGAGAGAATAGCAGCTCGGGATCAATTACTGAAGCATCCAGCCCTTCCCCCAGCCCGCGAACCTGGTGATTGTTACAGCTCAGAAAAACTGTAAAGTCTGCTCTGTGTGAGCTGAACATTGTTATCATTATTTATATAAAAAAAAACCCTAAACGCCTCCTACGTTGTTTACTTCAGCCATTTTCAGGAGGCAGTTCGGCCTTTAAGATCTCTCTTCAAAGAAAAGGAGCAAATAACCTTTATTTTAAGTGACAGCATTGTCAGAGATGTTGGGTGCCTGGTCCTTTACAATAATACTCAACGGGCTTCCTCGTAATACTGACCACACGATCAGCTCAAAGAGACAAACACAGAAGTCAGACATTCAGTGGACAGGCGCAGATCAAGTTTCAAAGACGTGAGTCGAAGCTGCTGAAAACCCTATCCAACATGGAGCAGCACATGGGATACACCGGGAAGTGGACATCAGCACGACACAGATACCCCTTTCGAACATGGAACACCACATGGGATACACCGGGAAGTGACAACAGCCAGACACACACACCCCTTTCCAAAATGGAGCAGCACATGGGATACACTGGGAAGTGAACAACAGCTCAATACACACACCCCTTTCCAACATGGAGCACCACATGGGACACACTGGGAAGTGAACAACAGCCCGACATGCACCACCCTCCCACCGTCCATGGAGCACCATATGGGATACACCGGGAAGTGAACAACAGCCTGACACACACCACCGTCCCCCGTCCATGGAGCACCATATGGGATACACCGGGAAGTGAACAAAAGCCTGACACACACCACCGTCCCCCGTCCATGGAGCACCATATGGGATACGCCGGCAAGTGAACAACAGCCCGACACGCACCACCCTAGCCTCGTCCATGAGCACCATATGGGATACACTGGGAAGTGAACAGAAGCCTGGCACGCACCAATTCATTGTTTCTGAACTCCACAATGCCAGCACTCGAAACACGAGGGAGCCAAAAACCAAGGTCAGGGAAGATACAGAGGGGCAGAACGATTCACATTAAAGACAGAAACATACAGTTAATTAACTGAGATCGTGTTGTGGAAATATATAGAAAAAGACTGGGTAGTGGGATTAACTGTTGGATTGAACCCTTAGAGAGCAAAATTACAAGAATGTGAACATGAAATAAAGGTTTATTCAAATCAGTTGAAATGGTTTGTTTCATCAAATTTTGAATCGGCTTCGCAGACCACTTAAAGCAACATCAACTGGGACAAAGTGATGGACGAACGTGAGCTCTGCAGGCCATGCTATTGTATTGCTCAGTAATCTGGATTATCTGGCGAGCATGACGAGTATTGCTAACATTACTATCATATGGGAACGATGAATATATCAAATACATACAGTAGGGGAAGATTTCTATCTTCATTGGACCTGTATAAGGGGTGCGTGTGCGTGCTGGTGTGCGTGGTGGGGGAGGCGTGCATTTGGGGTGGTTGAATGTGAAAGTCATTGAGAGAAAATGCACTTGAAGGAAACCAGGTTAAATATAAACAACCGGCAGGGAATTGGATAATCTACACAGAGAGACTGAGGGAAGTTTCATGGACAGATGAGCTATAGTGCTTAAGAATATTCAAATATAGGCATTGCCAGACACAATAGCAATATAGCGTGCATAGGAATATCAGACGGATGGGATTTTGAGATGAGCTCGAATCAGATTTGTTTCTGCAGGTTTCAACTAGAGAGTGTCAGAAGCAGATTGTTGTCATCATTAAGTCTGTATTTCACGGCTCAAGATTCAAACAGCAGATGGGTTAAGCCAGTGAAGTACATTCTGGAGCAGTGAGTAGTTAAAGTTAATTATTCCTGAAGAAGGGCTAATGCCCGAAACATCGATTCAACTGTTCCCTAGATGCTGCCTGACCTGCTGCGCTTTTCCAGCAACACATTTCCATCTCTGATCTCCAGCATCTGCAGACCTCACTTTCTCCTCAAAGTTAATTATGGTCAGGGCATGGTGTCAGGAATCAGCGCATGGCCAAAGGGATTACCAAAGTTGTAATTCGTCTGTGTCAAACAACACCTGCATGTTTCACCTCCCACCGCCACCGCCACAAACCCCAAGCCATTCATCACGCTGATTTGGAAGTATACTGCTGTTCCTTCACATGTCGTTGTATCAAAATACTGGCATTGTGAGTCAACCAACAGCAAATGGACTGCAGCGATTCAAGAAGACAGCTCACCCTTACCTTGTCAGGGGCAAATAGAGATGAGCTATCAATGCTGGCCAGCCAGCAACACCCAAGTCCCACAAATGAATGAAAAAAAATGATGTTGGCCAGGGATGGGATGGAATCCCTGTGAGGAAATGGAGGTTGTAAATACAATAGAGGGCAATGACCTCCACAATCCCAATATTTAAGTAACAAGGGGAGAGAGACGATGGTTCACATCTGAAAGTGAGTAGGTCAACGTAGAGACCCTGAGTAACACAGCCAGATGCATGGAGGGAAACAGGAATTGAACTGGATTCAAAGTATCACCAGGTGGTAAGAAGTGTAGACTATATGAACGAACAGAAATGCAGTCGGAACTGGTTTATAGAGAAAATATCTTGACAGTGAGACTTACCAGGGACACCAACGATAGACAGGAGAGGATAATAAATATATTGAATAATGCGAAGAGCACAATAGATCCGCCACGATAATGACAACTGATCATAATTTGTAGAAAGATACGAAACAGAATTGAATAAATCCCTGTCCATTGTTGGAACATTCCAGTTTAACGTTCTTAGATTTTGATCCATTATTGGAACATTCCAGTCGAATGTTCTCAGATCCTGATCTCTCTTGCCCCTCTCTCTGGAGCCACTGATCCCTGTTAGTGGTGTCGGTGATACTCCTGTATATACTGTGGAATAACATGTTGACCGAGCCCATTTATCAGTAAAAGATAGAAACTCTCCACTGGAATAATTATAATCCATGGAGGCTGACATTAATCACAGTCACTGAACAAACAGGTTCAGTTAACCTTTTCCTTACATTACCTTTCATATCATAATAAAAGGGAATATTTACTCAGTCTGGATAGAATGGTTGAGGGTGACTGACGGACAGACTATAAATCTTTCAATCTTTCTTTTTACCATTTCCTTATATCGGGGAGAATTTCCAGAGCGGTGCAAGGCTGTATAAGTTCAACTCTGTTTGAAGTAAGAGACTGGGATAAAATAACTGACCAGCTGCATAAAATGTCTGGTGGGGATATTTCTGGATACACTAATTCAAGGGAGAAAGTGAGGATGGCAGACGCTGGAGGTCAGAGTCGAGAATGTGGTGCTGGAAAAGCACAGCCCTTTAGGCAGAAACCGAAGAGCAGAAGAATCCACATTTGCTGTGTCAGCCCTTCATCAGGAATCAGGCTTATCGCCCAAATATGCTGAAAGATAAACGGGAAGGGAATGGGCATGGGGGAAGGTAGCTGAGAATGTCATAGGTAGGTGAAGTTGGGGGTGGATGTGATATGTCGGAGAGGAGGGTGGAGCAGAAAGGTGGGAAGGACGATGGGCAAGTAGGACAGGTCATGAGGCTATGCTGAGTTGAAAGGTGAACGTGTGGGAAAGGAAAAAGAGGAAACGAGTGAAATCCACATTGCTCCCGTGTGGTTGCAAGGTCCCAAGATGGAAGATGAGGATTTCTCCCTTCAGGCATCAGGTGGTTAGGGAGTGCTGGTGGAGCAGGCCCAGGATCTTGGCAGAGTGGGAGGATGTGCTGAAATGTTTGGCCATGGGGCATTGGGGATGGTTGCTGCGGGTGTCCTGGAGATGTTCTCTGAAGTGTGCCGCATGTTAGCGTCCTGTCTTCCCAATGGGGAGGAGACAACATCGGGAGCAACGGATGCAGTAGGTGGTGTGTCTGGAAGTGCAGGCAAAACTCCGATGGATATGGAATGATCCTGTGCAGCCTTGGGCGGAGGTGAGGGGGGAGGGGGAGGTGAGGACGGATGTTTTGCAATTCCTGCGGTGGCAGGGGGCAGGAGTTGCGAGGGGAGTGTGTCTTGGTGAGGTAGTCACGGAGGAAACGGTCTTTATTGAATGCAGATAGGGGTAGGGAAGGAACTATATCTCTGGTGGTGGGATCTGTTTGTTGGTGGCGCAAATGGGGGAGGAAAATACATTGTATCTGGAGATTTGGTGGGGTGGAAGGTGGGGAACAGGGATGTTATTTTCATGTTGCATTAGCAGGGATGGGATTCGAAAGCAGAGGTGTGAGAAGTGGATAAGATGCGCTGCAGGGCATCGCCGACAATGTGGGAGGGGAAATTGCGATTATTGAAGAAGAGGGCCATCTGAGATATACATTGGATTCAGATTGTGGTACTGTAAAAGCAGGCCAGATCAGGCAGTATCCAAGGAGCAGGAAAATCGATGTTTTGAGCAAAAGCCCTTCAGCAGGAATCGGACTCTTGCCCGAAACATTGACTTTCCTGCTCATCGGATGCTGCCTGACATGCTGTGCTTTTCAGACCACACTCTAGACTCTAATCTCCAGCATCTGCAATTTTCACTTTCGCCTACTCACTAGGTTCAGCCACTTCTGTAATACTGCCTTGAATTTTGTTCTCCCTGCTATAGAAAATATGTTGTTAAACTTGAAAGGGTGCAGTAAATATTTACAAGTATGTTGCTGATGTTGAGGTAGCGAGTGATGTTGAGCTACATGGAAAGCTGGAGCTATGTTCCCTTGAGCGTTGAGTCTGAGGAGTGACCTTACTGAGGTTTATCGCCGTGAATCCCAATGCTCCAGGATGAGCAACGTCAAAGACCAGGGCAATAGACAAGACAGTTATTCACAAAAAACTAGACAATTCCTCATGGGACAAGTTGCCAAAATATGCAAGTAGACTGAAGACTGGGACTGGCCGGAGGATTCAGAATTTGGAAGGTCCAATCACAAGAATGAGAACAAAAATAAAGTCATTGCCATATCGACTGGAATGATCAGTTATATCACATTCTCAATCCACCTCAATCCACCTGACACCATAAATCCGGAGGAGATATCTGTTCAGCATGAAGCACGGTGCAGACCAGGCTCGTGTACTGCTGAACACAAACCTGCAATCGTTCCAACGGGGAACACTGGGCAGACCATAGCAGTGCATTGATCTATAAACCCAGTTCAGAAATGTTTTCAGTATGGAGCACTGTGCAGTCCGCACTGATGTACTGTACAATGAAATTACAATCTACCCAGATTGGAAAGATATGCAGACCAAAGCAGTGCATTGATCTATAAACCCAGGTAAGACATGTGACCAGGGTGTGGAACTGTGTCCACCACCCCAGTACATTGTTCAATAACACTGTTTTAAATCACTGTCCAGCGTGGGGAAACTTGCAGCCCATGCTGGGATTGACAGAATGTGCAGCTCCGATCTATTTACCGCTCCATATCTACACTGTGTCATTATAAGGGATACTGTGGGTGTGAACATGACTGCCAGAGAGCGATCGCCTGGGAATCTGTTTAAATACCAACAAATGGGAGGAGTTTGGGGTATATACAGAGCGGGCGAAATTGAGAGACAATGCCTTGGATAGATGTGCTCCCAGGTTTCAGAATGTTGAAATGTAAACTTTTCAACATTATCCTGCAACATAAGCTAGTGTTTCCAGGAATGTTGGGTGAACGGGATATTGCTGTGAGGTCAGATGATGGAAAGTATTGGATGACTAATTGTTCTGCAGCTTTGTAACTTGGAGAAGGGTCAGCACAGATTTCGATTCATTGGGCTCAATCTAACAATAACTAGTCTCAGTGACATTTTCTTTGAGTGTGACAGAGGGATAGTCTGCACGGAGTCGTGTTAGTTTCCTGGTATTATCTTCCTAAACTCACCACATTAACTACCCAGCCCACCCCATGGCGTCCCTCTCATTCAATGCCAGCCTGTTTCTCCCACCCATCATGGCTGGAGGTACTCACCATCGCCCGGATATCCCTGGATAATACATGATCCCTGGCACTGGTGCCATCTTTAAAAGGCCAAAGGGCATACAGTTCAGCTTTCTCGGTTCTGAGCTGTCCTGCACAGTTTACCTCACCATGGCAGTTAAGGGGCAAATATAGGATGAGTTTGTCGACAGGCGCAAGGAGGTCCAGGTTGATGGCCTAGTACAGAGGGGGACCATTCTCTTCCCAGAGGAGGCCACACCACCAGACCCATCGAGCTTGGTCTGAGCTCACCACCCAGCTCAGTGTAGTATCTGCGGTCTGAGGAAATGTCCAGCAATACAGGACAAGCATCAATACCCTCCCCGCTCTGTCAGGATAAGGGTCACTGTATTCTCTCTGTTCCCTCACAGTCACTGTTTATCTGTTATAGCACCAACTCCCGAACAAGGCTCATGGTCCACCACCCTCAATGCATCTCCTTCTCTGTTTCTCCCCACACCCCACCCTCTCTCTCTCTTCTCTTTTTCTGTCTCCCTCCACTACCCTGCCTACACTAACAGCATTGCATGAACACATCACTGTGGACTGACTCCCTCCGGACACCTCACTATGTCCACCCTCCCTACCTGCACCAGCATTAAGAGCAAGGCCACCTGCCTGTGTGTATATTTCTGATGATGTCCAAAAATTCCTGTGTTGGCTGTATAGAGTGTCATAGACAATGAAGAAACTATGGTCTCATTCGATGTAACGGCACTGTTCACCTCTATCGACAAAACAGTAGCAAGAGAAATAATAGCCAACCTGCTGGACGTACAGAACAGACAACAAGACGTTGAACCTATCAACAAAGACGGTATACTCAAACTACTGGACCTGTGCGTAACAACACACTTCACATGAAATAAACAAATATATGAACAAATCAACGGCACACCCATGGGCTCACCCATCTTTGGACTCATAGTAGAAGCGGTAATGCAATGGTTAGAACAAACAGTCTTCCCGCAAATTCAACCCAAACTCTGGGTCAGATATGTAGATGATACCTTTGTAATCATTAAAAACACAGAAATAGAGAACACAAACCGGATCATCAACGCCACACTCACAGGAATCCGATTCCCTAGAGAGGAAGAAAAGGACAACCAACTCCCATTCCTCGACGTGATGGTACAGAGAACACCGAATGGAGAATTCACCACAAAGGTATACAGGAAAGCCACGCACACAGACCAAGTCCTCAGCTATAAAAGCAACCACCCCAACACAAACAAAAGAAGTTGCATCAAATCACTGATCCAAAAGGGCCACTACACACTGCAGCACACCAGAACTGCAAAAAGAGGAAGAAGAAAACCTCTACAATGTATTTGCCAAAAACGGATACCCGCGCAATTTCATCAACAGATGCCGAAGGGAAAGACAACAGAATGAGGACATGCCACAATCCAAACGAGTAGCCACACTACCATACATCAAAAACATTTCTGAACTGACAGCCAGACTACTGCGACCACTAGGACTCATAACAGCACATAAACCAACAGCCACTCTCAGACAACAATTCACCAGGACGAAGGACCCGATACCCAGCATGTACAAAACCAATGTAATGTACAAATTCCCATGCAAGGACTGCACAAAACACTACATAGGACAAACAGGAAGACAGCTAACGATCCGCATCCATGAACACCAATTAGCCACGAAACAACACGACCAGCTATCCTCAGTAGCCATACACTCAGATGACAAGCCACATGGGTTCGACTGGGAGAACACTACTATTATAGGACAAGCCAAACAGAGAACAGCCAGGGAATTTCTAGAGGCATGGTACTCATCCACAGATTCAGTCTATAAGCACATCGACCTGGACCCAATATACCGGCCACTGCAGCGGACAGCTGGAACTGACAACCGGAAGCGGCAGATACAAATCACTATAAATGCCAAGGAAACATCACAGAAGTGCTTCACAGGAGGCTCCCAAGCACTGAGGTTGTCACCGAGACAAGGGACGAAACGTCTGCAACACAAATTCCCAGCTCGGCAAACAGAACCACAACATCCCTATCTCTAACTTGCCTCAGTCTCGACAACATGCCTTATCTCAGTAGTCTGCTCCTCCAATGACCGAACCAAACAGAACTGAATGAGAAGCTTTAGTTTGATCCAACTAATCCATGCTGATCAGTGTCCCTTAAAGAGTTGCTTTTGCCTGCATTTGACCCATATCTCTTCAAACCTTCTTCTCTCCATGTACGTGCCCAAATGTTTTTCACGCGTTTTAATGTACTTTTCTCTGCCATTCCCCCTGGCCGTTCATTCAATATGTGCACGATCTTCTGCGTGAGGAATGTTCTCCTCAGATCCCTTTTAACTCTTTCCTCTCCCACCTCACATTTATGCCTTTTAGTTATGGTCACCCCTACCTGGGGTAAAGATCTTGGCAATTTAACTTATGTATACCCCTCATGGTTTTATAAACTTTTAATAGGTCTGCCCTCAGCCACCTACACCCAATAGAAATATGAAGTATAATGATGCAAATATCTCTGCCATGGTAACCACCACTACTTTGCTACAATATGCTGGGATATTCTTCTGCAACGGGGAACTCTTTTCAAGACATCACTGTTCATTTCCCTATTTTTCCTAGTCTTTATCCACAATATGCTTTGACATGAAATATTCATTTTGGATCTCACCCATCACTTGTGGTTCCGCATATGAGGGGCCCTATTGTCTCTGTCGTTGCTTTTTTGTACTTGTGTGCTGGAGGATCTCTTTGGATTCTCCGTAACCTTTTCTGAGATCTATCTCTTACTCCCCATTTTGCTTTCCAGCTTATCTAACCTCTCCTTGTAAGTCACACCCTCCAGGAGCAGTAACGTCTTCGTCAATCTTTGCTCCTTGTACAGTTTCAGAAAATGCTTCAGAAATCGGGATGATCAGAATTCTACGCAGTACTCCAACTGGGGACCTAGCAATGTCAGATACAGCCGTATCATGGTGATCCAACGTATGTCCTCAATGCTGTGAGCCATGAGGGCAAGTGTGCCTAATGCTGCATTCACCACCCTGTCCACTTGTGATACCACTTCCAAGGAATAATGTAACTGTACCCCTTGGTCTCTCTCTGCTTGACAACACTGCCCAAGGCCCCTACCATTAACTGCGTTATCCTCCCTGATTTGTCTTAACTAAATCCAACACCTGAATTGAACGCCATCTTTAATTCCTTGTCCCACTGTCCCTGTTATTCAAGAGCCCCTTCGATAACTATATTTCCTGCCCACTATATCACGGATGTTATTATCCACAAATCTACTAACAGTGACTCCTATATTCTGTCTGTGTTCTTGGTCACCTCTTCAGCAAATTCAATTCATTTGTGAGACATGACTTCGTATGCACAATGCTGTGCTGACCATCCGTAATCAATCCTTACTTTCTGAAATGTATGTCACCCCTATCCAGCAGAAACGCTTCCAACAACATTCGCACGACTGACATCGAGACGAATGGTCTTTAGGTCTCTGCCTTTCCGTTGGAGCCTTTCTTAAATACTGGCACAACATTAGCTACCCTCCAGGCTCCCAGCTCTTCACCTGTGGCTGTCAGTGATTGAACTATCTGTGAGGGACTCCTTAATTTCGTCCCTAACTTCCTCCAATATCCAGGGACAAACTTGCTTAGTTCCCAGAAATTGTCTTGATTTTATGGATTTTAAATCCTCCAGCACCTCCTGCTCTGTAATGTGGACTCTTCTGAAGATATCACTGTTTATTTCCCTGACTTCCCTAGCCTTTGTCACAGTAATGTGATTCTTTTTTGTTTAAGATGTCACCCATCTCCTGTGATTCCACACATTAATGGCGCCATTGATGTTTAAGGGGCCACATTTTGTCCAGAGTTAATCTTTTTGTTAATATTCTTGTAGAATCTCTATGGATTTTCCTGAACCTTGTTTGCCAAAGCTTTTTCAGGTCCCAATTGGGCCTTCCAGATTTCCCTCTTAAGTGTATTAATCCGCCCGCAATGTTCTCCAGGGGAATCCCTTAATCCAGCTGGCTATATATGATATGTGCCCACTTTGTCTTGACCATAACTTCAATATTCCCAGTGATTCAGTGTTTCCTACTTGTGTCGGCATTGTATATCACACTAACAGGAATATGCTGGCCCTGAACTCTCATTTTCTCTTTTGAAAGCTTCCCATGTGTTTGAGGTCCCTTTAAATGCAAATAACCTCCAAATATCAACTTTTAAAATCTCTTGACAAAAACCTTCTGGAATGGGGCAAGACCAATTTTTGATCTTTAACTTGTGGACTAGGCCTATCAATTTTTCATAGCTGTTTTCAAACTAATAGAATTGTGATCACATTTCCAAAATGCTCCCCAAGTAACACCTCATGCACTTTTCCCTGTCTTCCTTCCCAAAACGAAGTCAGGTTTTACCTCTTTCTCCAGTCGGGTCATTTACATATTGATGATCGAGTTTTATTGAACATACCGAACAAATCCCTCCCATCCAAGCTCTGAACATTTTGACAGTCTCAGTCTCGGTTTAGAAAGTTAAACTCCCTGACCGTTACAGCCCTATCATTCTTACAAATATCTGAGATGTCCCGACAAATTTGTTGCTCAATTTCCCGCTGACTATTGGGGGCCTGTAGTACAGTCATATCAAACTGATGACCCATTCTTATTTCTCAGTTCCACTCGTATATCTTCACTGGGCGATCCCTAGGAATATCTTCTCTAAGTGCTGCAGTTATGTTTTCACGAATCTAAACCTCCACTCCGCCACCTCAGTTGCCTCCCCTTGTATCCTTCCTGCAGCAGTTGTCCCCTGGAATATTGAGCTGCCAGTCCTGACCCTCCCTGAGCTGTGTTTCTACAATACTTACGGTGTTCTCGTCCAAAGCTCCCATCCATGCGTTGGGTTCGTACACGTTCCCTGTCAGGCCTTTCCCATTAAAATAAATGCAGCTTAGTTCATCAGTTTCCCCTCATTGCCTACTGTGCTCTTGCCTGCCTTGTCGATTAAAATGACTGTCTTGAAATTTTGTCCCAGTCTCAACCTTCAGACTGCAGCCAGAGACCATCCCCCTCACTGTGAACAACACCCTCACCTTTCATGTCATCTGCAAACCTGATAATGACACATTCTGCTTTCACATCCGAGTGTGTAATGTACATAATAAGCAACGATGGTGCCTGAACAGATCCCTATGGTACACCCACTGGTGAAAGGCTTCTCATCACAAACAACCCTCCAATTGTGGATCCAATTTGCCAACTTGCCTCGGACCCCATGGGCTCTTCCCTTTTGAACCAGCCTTCCATGTGGGATCTTGTCAAAGGCTTTCATGAACTCCATGCAACCCACATCATCTGCACTGCCCTCAGTAATATTTTTAGGCATCACTTCAAAAAACTCTTCTGAATTCAGCAGACAGTATCTACCTCTACCAAATCCGTGATGGATTTCCTTAAAAGATCCTGCCTTTCCAAATGTTGATACATCTTGTTCCTCAGAATTGTTCCCAATAATTTCCCTCTCCCTCCTGTCAGGCTATCTGCTCTATAATTGGACAGGCATATGGACGTACATGGAATAGTGTAGGTGGATTGGACATCAGATTAGTATGACAGGGCGGCGCAACATCGAGGGCCGAAGGGCCTGTACTGCGTTGTACTGTTCTATGTTCTATGTAATTACCTGGCCTATCCCTGCTGCCCTTCTTGAACAAAGGAACCGCATTCACTATCCTCCAGTCATTCGGCACTTCACCTGTGGTCAGCAAAGTATTACATATATCAGCCCTGGCCCCAGCAACCTTCTCCCTTGCCTCCCATAGCAGCCTGGGATATATTTCATTGGACACTGAGGATTTACCCATCTTTACACCAGCGAAAGCATTTAATATCTCCTCTTTGTTGATCTTAATATGTTCGAGAACCTCACCATCCCGACTGAAATGCCCAGCAACAATTTCTTTCTCCTGTGTCAATACAGATGTGAAGTATTCATTCAAAACCTCACCTTCTTCCTCTGGCTCCATGCACAGATTTTCCCTATGGTTTCTAACAAGCCCCACCCTTTCCCCAGTAATCCTCTTACTCTAACTGAACTGGTAAATTCCCACGTGGCTTTTGCAAAACACTATCAGCCACGGATATTTTGTGACCATTGTTTGATCCTCATTTTAAGGACCCCCTTGCAATCTCCATACTTGTAAATGGCGTCACCTGGTTTTAGTGCACTGTATTTTCTTTATCAAACTCACGATATTGTTGATCAGTATTTGCTGGATTTGCTGCCTTTGTCATTCCGTCCGCATGAACACACTGGCCCTGAATTTTCACTCTATTACTTTAAAATGTTCTCACTTCGCAAATGTAGACCCACACGCAGATGGTTCTTCCCAGCCCATGTTTGCCACATCCTGTCCAATGATCTTGATACTGATAGGAGACTCAGTTGTGAGGGGGACAGACAGGAGAATGTGTGGCGGCACAAGAGACCCAGGATGGTGTGTTGCCTCCCGTGTGCCAGGGTCAAGGTGGCCTCTGAACAGTTGCAGTACATTCGGAACGGAGATGCTGAACAGCCAGAGGCTATTGTGCACAATGGTACAATTGACCAAGGTAGACAAAGGGATGGGGTCCTATAAAATTAGTACAGGGAGGTCAGTAAGAACTTTCAAAGCATGACCTTAATGACAGTGATCTCTGCATTACTCCCAGTGCCACGTGCCAGTGAGGATAGACATAGAAAGTTAGGCCAGATGGATGTGTGGCTGAGGAGCAGATGGATGGCACAGGATTTTCAGTTCTTGGAACATTGGGTTCTCTTCTGGCGTAGAGGTGACCTATACAAGGAGATGGGTTGGACTTGAACCAGAGGGGCATCATTATCCCTGGGGGGAGACTTGCTAGTGTTACACCGGAAGGGTATAAACTGGTTTGGGAGGAGATTCGGACTCTGATTAAGAGAGGGACCATTGACTAGTCCGGGGAAAAAAACATTAGCCATCAAGAGCAAGTTTCCTATTCAGAATATCCAGAGGTTCAGTAAAGGAAGAGAAAAGATTTCTGGTTTAAAGGGCATTTATTTCAACACACGAGACCTGACTTTTAAGGCAGACGAGCCCAGAGCAAGGATTGGTTCTGGGGACTGGGATATTATAACCATAACAGAAACATGGCTGAGAGAAGGGTAGCCCTGGCAGCTCAGTGTTCCAGGATACAGAAGCTACAGGCGTGACAGAAGGACAAGTAAGTGAGGAGGGGGAACTGCCCTTTTGATAAGGGAGGACATAACAACAGTGCTTAGAGAGGATACTCTTTCGGGATTATCAAATAAGGCCATATGTTTGGAATTTATCAACAAAAAGGGGATGGTCAAACTGTTGGGACTGTGTTATGACCCTCAAACAGCCAGCAGGTACGAGAGGAGCAGTTTCGTTGAGAGATTAGTGAAAACAGTAGGAATAATAGAGTAGCATTGTTTATAGATTTTAATTTCCCCTGGATTGACTGGCCCACCCAGAGAGTTAAAGACCCGTACGGAGTGAAATTTGTCAAATGTGCCCAAGAACATTTCCTACATCAAGATATAGACGGCCTAACTCTACTCAGGGGGGTACAACACTGGACCTCCCCTCAGAAAACGGCGTCAGGCAAGTGACTGAAGTGTCAATCAGAGAGCACTTTGGGTCCAGTGACCACAACTGTCTGAGATTTCACATAGTTATTAAAAAACATCGAACAAGTCCACAGACTAAGGTGCTAAACTGGAGCAGGGCTAGTTTTGGGGCGATTAGGCAGGATCGAGCAGAGGCCGATATGGTGAAGTGACAAATCACACAACACCAGTTTATAGTCCAAATAGATTTGGAAGCGCTATTGATCATTCCAAAAGATGCAAGACTTAATCTAAATTTGTTTAATATTACATTCTATTACTTCAATCCTTTTGCTTTAAATTATGTGCCTTATGACTGTGTTCCACAACCACCGCTGAGGAAGCAGCGCTCCGAAAACTAGCGCTTCCAAATAAACCCGCTGTACGTGCTGTTGTGTGACTTTTAACTTTGCTTATCCCAGTCCAACATCGGTATCTCCAAATCATGACTACCATCGATTGGGTGAGACTGTTTGAATAAAAAGGAACGACTGACAAATGGGAGGCTTTGAAAAGTGTAATCTCAAGAATCCAGGGTCAATATGTCCCTATTAGGGTGAAAGGAAAAGCTGGCAGGTTTAGGGATCCCTGGCTGATGAGGGATATTAAGGCTCTACTCAGGAAAAATAAGATGGCATACATTGGCTTTAAGGCTTCTGTATCTACATAACCTCTTCCAGTCCAAAAGACACAATCAATCTTTGGAGACCACACAATCCTCTCAGGTTCCTGCCGCACTCCCGATCTTTAGAACTCACTCCAATGCCTGTGGCTGTCCTGATCCAGTTCCGACAAGACCCACCGTCTGTGTAACATCCTCCTGTCACCAGCACACATCCTGTGAATGTAAGCTCCTCCAGTCTCTCCATCCATCTACTCAACTCCATAATCTTCTCCAGTTCTGACATCCCAATCTATGTAAATGTCACCCTCCCCTACAATCCTTCCCTTGACCAAACTGCAGGAGCTTACTAATGCTCATTTTTTTCCCGAGAAAATACCTCCAAACAAAACTACTGTATTATTCTGACTGTTATCACTAATCACTCAACACATCTGCTCCTCTCGTACCTGCTGGCTGTTTGAGGGTCACAACACAGTCCCAACAGTTCGACCATCCCCTTTTTGTTGATAACTTCCAAACATGTGGCCTCATTTGATAATCACGAAAGCGTATCCTCTCTAAGCACTGTTGTTATGTCCTCCCTTATCAAAAGGACAGCTTCCCCTCCTCACTTGTCCTTCTGTCACGCCTGTAGCTTCGGTATCCTTTAACACTGAGCTGCCAGTCCAACCCTTCTCTCAGCCATGTTTCTGTTATGGTTATAATATCCCAGTGCCCAGAACCAATCCATGCTCTGAGCTCATCTGCCTTAAAAGTCGGGTCTCGTGTGTTGAACTAAATGCCCGTTAAACCAGAAATCTTTTCCCTTCCTTTACTGTACCTCTGGATATTCTGAATATGAAACTTTCTCTTGATGGATAATGTTTTTCTCCCCGGACTGGTCAATGGTCCCTCTCTTATTCAGAGTCCGAACCTCCTGCCAAACTAGTTTATACCCTTCCGGTGTAACACTGGAAAATCTCGCCCCAGGGATAATGATGCCCCTCTGGTTCAAGTTTAACCCATCCCCTTGTACAGGTCACCTCTACCCCAGAAGAGATCCCAATGTTCCAAGATCTGAAAACCCATTCCCATCCACCTGCTCCTCAGCCACACATCCATCTGGCCTAACTTTCTGTCTATCCTCACTGGCACGTGGCACTGGGAGTAATCCAGAGATCACTACCCTTAAGGTCCTACTTTTTAAGTTCTTACTGAACACCCTGTAATAATTTCACAGGTCCCCATCCCTTTGTTTACCTTGGGCAATCGTACCATTGTGCACAATGGCCTCTGGCTGTTCACCCTCTCCGTTCCGAATGTTCTGCAACTGTTTAGAGACCCCCTTGACCCTGGCACACGGGAGGCAACACACCATCCTTGAGTCTCTTGTGCAGCCACACAGTCTCCTGTCTGTCCCCCTCACAACTGAGTCTCCTGTCAGTATCACGAGCATTGAACAGGATGTGACAAACATGACCTGGGAAGAACCATCTGCGTTTGGGTCTATATTTGCAAAATGGGAAAATTTTAAAGTAATAGAGTGAAAATTCAGGGCCAGTGTGTTCATGAGGATGCAATAACAAAGGCAGCAAATCCAGCAAATACTGATCAACAATATTGTGAGTTTGCTGAAGAAAATACAGTGCAATAAAACCAGGTGAGGCCCTTCACAAGTATGGAGATTGCAAAGCGGTCCTTAAAATGAGGTTCAGACAATACTCACAAAATATCCGCGGCAGATAGTGGTTATGAAAAGCCACGTGGTATTTTACCAATATTTAGAGTAAGAGGATTACTGGGGAAAGGGTGGGGCCTGTTAGAAACCAAAGGGAAAATCTGTGCATGGAGCCAGAGGAAGTAGGTGAGGTCTTCAATGAATACTTCCCATCTGTATTGACACAGGAGAAAGAAATTGTTGCTGGGCATTTCAGTCGGGATGGTGAGATTCTCGAACATGTTAAGATCAATAAAGAGGAGGTGTTAAATGCTTTTGCTGATGTAAGGGTGGGTAAATGCTCAGTGTCCAATGAAATATATCCCAGGCTGCTATGGGAGTCAAGGGAGGAGGTTGCTGGGGCCCAGGCAGATATATATAATACTGTGCTGACCACAGGTGAAGTGCCGAATGACTGGAGGGTAGCGAATGTGGTTTCTTTGTTCAATAAGGGCAACTGGGATGGGCCAGGTAATTACATAGAACATAGAACATTACAACGTAGTACAGACTCTTCGGCCCTCGATGTTGTACCGCCCTGTCATACTAATTTGATGCTCATTCCACCTACACTATTCCATGCACGTCCATATGCCTGTCCAATTATGGAGCAGATAGTCTGACAGCAGGGAGAGGGAAATTATTGGGAACAATTCTGAGGAACAAGATGTATCAACATTTGGAAAGGCAGGAATCGATTAAGGAAAGTCATCACGGATTTGGTAGAGGAAGATACTATCCGATCAATTCAGATGAATTTTTTGAAATGGTGTCTAAAAATATTAATGAGTGCAGTGCAGATGATGTGGGTTACATGGAGTTCATTAAAGCCTTTGACAAGATCCCACATGGAAGGCTGGTCCAAAAGGGAAGAGCCCATGGGATCCGAGGCAAGTTGGCAAATTGGATCGACAATTGGAGGGTTGTTTGTGATGAGAAGCCTTTCACCAGTGGGTGTACCATAGGGATCTGTGCAGGAACTATCGCTGTTTATGATGTACATTAATAACTCAGATGTGAAAGCAGAAGGTATCATTATCAGGTTTGCAGATGACATGAAAGGTGAGGATGTTGTTCACAGTGAGGGGGATGGTCTCAGGCTGCAGTCTGAAGGTTGAGGCTGGGACAGAATTTCAAGACAGTCATTTCAATCGACAAGGCAGGCAAGAGCACAGCAGGCAATGAGGGGAAACTGATGAACTAAGCTGCATTTACTTTGATGGAAAAGGCCTGACAGGGAAACCACATGAACCCAACGCATGGATGGGAGCATGGGACTAGAACACCATAAGTATTACAGAAACACAGCTCAGGGAGGGACAGGACTGGCAGCTCAATGTTGCAGGGGACAGATGCGACAGGAAGGATAAAAGGGGAGCCAAGTGATGTGGCGGAGTGGAGGTTTAGATTGGTGAAAGCATAACTGCAGCACTTAGAGAAGATATTCCTGGGGATCGCCCAGTGAAGATATACGAGTGGAACAGAGAAATAAAAATGGGTCATCAGTTTGATATGACTGTACTACAGGCCCCCAGTAGTCAGCGGGAAATTGAGCAACAAATTTGTCGGGACATCTCAGATATCTGTAAGAATGATAGGGATTTTGACTTTCTACACCAAAACCGAGACTGCCAAAGTGTTCTGAGCTTCGATGGGAGGGATTTGTTCAGTATGTTCAATAAAACTGTCTCCGTCAATATGTAAATGACCCGACTGGAGAAAGGAGTAAAACCTGACCTCCCCTTGGGAAGCAAGGTAGGGAAAAGTGCTTGAGGTGTTAGTGGGGTAAAGTAACCACAATTCTATTGATTTGAAAATGGCTATGGAAAATTGAAAGGCCTGGTCCACAAGTTTAAGATCAAAATTGGCCTTGCCCCAGTCCAGAAGGTATTAGTCAAGAGATTGTAAAAGTTGATATTTGAAGGCTATTTACATGTAAAGGGACCTCAAGCAGGTGGGAAGCTATCAAAAGAGAGAAAATGAGAGTTCTGGGCCAGCATATTCCTGTTAGTGTGAAAGGCAATGCTGATCACAAGTAGGAAACGTTGCATGACAGGGGATATTGAGGTTATGGTCAAGACAAAAGGGAGAACATGTCATATATAGCCAGCTGGATTAAGGGAATCTCTTGAAGAACACTGCAGGCGAATTAATACTCTTAAGAGGGAAATCAGGAGGGCCCAAAGGGGACCTGAGAAAGCTTTGGAAAACAAAGTTCAGGAAAATCCATAGAGATTCTACAAGAATATTAATAAAAAAGATTAACTCGGGACAAAATGTGGCCCCTTAAAGATCAATGGTGCCATTAATGTGTGGAATCACAGGAGATGGGTGACATCTTAAACAAAAAATTCACGTTACAACTTACTGTGGACAAAGGCTAGGGAAGTCAGGGAAATAAACAGTGGTACCTTCAAAAGTGTCCACGTTACAGTGCAGGAGGTGCTGGAGGATTTATAATCCATAAAAACAAGGCAATTTCTTGGAACTAATCAACTTTGTCACTAATATTAGAGGAAGTTAGGCACGAAATTAAGGAGACCATCACAGAGATATTTCTATCACTGACAGCCACAGGTGATAAGCTGGGAGCCTGGAGGGTAGCTAATGTTGTTCCAGTATTTAAGAAAGGCTGCAAAGGGAAAGCCAGAGACCTAAAGACCAATTAGCTTGGTGTCAGTCGTGCGAATGTTGTTGGAAGCATTTCTGTGGGACATGAGTTACGTGCATTTCAGAAAGTAAGGATTGATTAGAGATTGTCAGCACAGCTTTGTGTACACGCAATAGTGTCTCAACAATGAATTGAATTTGTTGAAGAGGTGACTAAGAAGTCAGACAGAATATAGGAGTCATTGTTAGTAGATTTGTGGATGATAATATCCGTGTTATAGTGAGCAGGGAACACAGATATCAAAGGGGCTCTTGAATAACTGGGCCAATTGGCCAAGGAATGCAAGATAGAGTTTAATTCAGGTGTTGGATTTTGTTAAGACAAACCAAGGAGGACTAACACATTAATGGCAGTGCCCTGGGCAGTGTTGTCAAATAGAGAAAGACGAAGGAATGCAGCTACATTGCTCCTTGGAAGTGGCATCACAGGTGGACAGGGCTGGGAAAACGGATTTGGCACACTTGCCCTCATGGGTCAGAGCATTGAGTACCTGAGTTGGTACATCATGATGCAGCTATACAAGACATTGCTGGGTCCCCAGTTGGAGTACTGTGTAGAATTCTGATCATCCCAATTTAGGAAGCATTTTCTGAAACTGTATGCGGAGCAAAGATTGACGAAGATGTTACTGATACTGGAGGGGTTGACTTTCAAGGATAGGGTGGATAAGCTGGAAAGCAAAACGGGGGAATGAGATAGTTTTGGCAGATGAGGTTTGAGGAGAATGCAAGGAAATTCTACAGCATACAAGCACAAAAAAGCAACTCGAGAGACAACACGGCCCTTCATGTGTTGAACCACAGGAGATGGGCGAGACCCTAAATGAAAATTCCATGTCAGAACATACTGTGGACAAAGACTAGGAAACAAAGGGAAAGAAACAGTGATGGCTTGTAAAGAGTCCCCATTACAGAAGAGGTGGTGCTGGAGGTCTTGGAACACAAATGTAGAGAAAGCCCTAGGTCTTGAACAAGTGTATTCCAGAACATTGGAGCAAAATAGTGGCAGGGACACGTGCAGAAATATTTATATTATTATCCTTCGTATTTTCATTGGTAGTGACCTTATAAAGGCTTATAAAACCATGAGGGGTACAGGTAAGTAGAATAGTGAAGGTCTCTACCCCAGGATAAGGCAGTCCATAACTAGAGGGCAGAAATATGAGGTGGGAAAGGGAAGACTTAAAAGGATCAGAGGAGAACATTTTTCTCACAGAGCAAAGTGCACGAGTTGAATGAGCTGCCAGGGGAGGTGATGGGGAGAAGCACAATGACAACATGGAAAAGACATTTGGGCAGAAACATGGAGAGGAGAAGGTTTGAAGGGATACGGGCAAATTGCAGGGAAACGCGACTCGTTCAGGAACCGTGTTCAGCATCGACTAGTTGGATCAAACCAAAGGTTCTATTTCCGTGCTGCATGACTCTGTCATTGTAGGAGGACACGTCCGAGATAAGCCCCGTCGTAGACACCTAAGCAAGTTACAGCGGTAGGGATGGTAGGCTGGAATGCAGTTCATTTCAAACCTGTGGAGGGACTATAGCTATGGGAGGAGGTAACAGGGACAGAAACTGTTATATGAGTTAAAGATTATTGAAGACATCGGCCCATGCGACATGCCATACATACAGTATTGGAGGGAGAACACAGAATGGAAAGATCCCAGGCAGCATTGCCACCCTCTCGTGGGAAGCCTGCTTTCCCCTCTGTTGGCCTGATGCTCACTGAGACAGCACAGGCCTGGATTGATAACTGCCACACTCTCGATGCTGACTCAGTACAACAAAACTTACAGTAGTGGCGGTGATTGAGCCTGAGGTGTGTTTATCTATGTCATGTCTTGTTAGCCGATATATGGAGCCCTCTAATTGCTCTCTGCTCTGTTCATTGTGAGTGATCTTACCTCACTGCAGGATTTATTGAAGGCTCCACATCTCCCTTCCCTTTGTCTCTCTGGCTGACCAACCATCTTCAATGTGGCGATGGATGAGACACCCAGCAGCTGTGAAGTCTATTGAGTCAGGACCTTCTTGAGTACCTACAGGAGATAGAAAAATAGGCAGAATGGGAATTTATACTGATGTAGTGAGAGTTACGCATGGAGGATGGTCCCGAGTAAAACAGAGATCTGGAAAATCCCAGACTTCGTTCCTGCCGTGCTGCTGCGTCTCTCTGGAGTGGAGAATTCTGTTGACTCAGGATCTGGAGTAACTATAATAGCGAGGGGCATTGACAGAGGCAGCATTTAGACCCACACAGTGAGGGATACCATATGGAGAGATACTGAGTGATATCATCAGAGTGCTGGAAGGTATCAGGCTCAACCGATCATGTCAGAAGGCTTCAGAATCAAGCAATTGTGTGGGAAGAAGGGCTTCTGCTTCATGATGGTATAACTGGTCAGGAGTGAACAACCAGTGAGCAGGTGAAGTGATGGCTTAGTGGCATTGTTGCTAGAGCATGTATCTAAAACCTCAGCTATTGTTCACGGGAGACAAGTTTGAATCCCACCACCAGAAATGGGGGAATTTGAAATCAATAATTTTAATGGTAATAATTAATAATCCACAAATAACTATGAGACAATTTCCGATGTACAAAAAATCCAAAAACTTGTCATTTCGAGAAGCACATCTGCCTATCCTCACGTGTGCTGCACAACATAGTCACAGCAGTGTTTGTCCCTCAATGACCCTCTGAAATGGCCAAGCAAGCTATCCAGTTCAAGGGCAGCTAGGGCTAGACAAGAAAGGCTGGTCAGACAGAGACACCAACATCCCACGAGTTAATAAAAACAATCCCATTGCACTGGACCCCACTGGACTCATGACGGGACCAGTGTCCTACCAATCATAGGATTATGGACAGGGCTGTAAACTGATAGAGAAGATGCAGGGACAGGGTTCAGGTGAAAGGAGCTTTCCAAATCCAAATAGAAAAGGTGAAACATTGGAACAGCGCGGTGATGTGGCTGAAGATAAGCAGAAAGGAAGAGAATGGGAAAAAGTTTAGTTTAAACTGTACATCAGTGAATCAGTTTTTGACAGGTAATTGTGGGAAAGAGTAAATTATATTTTGTTTGGAATGGACCAAGTCTCTGCAATAAGGTAGATGGATTTGTGACACAAAGTTAAAAGAGATTTAGACACCAGGGAGACATGGTTTCAGGGCGAACAAAAGGTGGAACATAAATATTTAATGGTTCACAACCTTGTGGAAACTCAGGCAAAATGGGCAATGCTAACAATAATGGATAACAAAGGTATTACAGAGAAAGCATTTGTCCTCAGATCATGAAATAAAATCAGTCTGAATGCAGAACAGTTTTAGCCACCGAACAGCATTTCATTGCTCGTCACTGCAATAAACAGGAATCACTTGGGATTTTTAATAAAAGCATTGTGTTAATTTTGGGAAACTTTAATATTCCCAAAATCTGGGACATTCACACTGACAAGAGAGATATTGGAAGAGAAGTTCAGAAAATTGTTTTTTCAGTGTTTCTTTGAATAACACATTGTGCAATTGGTTAGGGACGTATCTATTTCAGAGCGACCGTTGTGTGATGAAACTTAGTGAATGAGGAATGTCACTTGGAGAGATCCTCTAGGAAGTTGTGATAAAGTGCAGTTTAAAGAAATATATAGTTTTAAAGTGAATCACAGAAAGGACAGGCTACAACTAGAAAAAAAAATAGCCAATTCCATGAGTTTGAGAGGAGAACTGACTAAACTGAGGTAAACAGGCTAAACAGACCGAAACATGTACCTGCAAATGAACAGTGGAAAACATTTGAAGGAACATGGTAAATCATTCAAATAAAGGACATTCCATTGAAACAGACATAACTTCAATAAGAAATCCCCACTGGTCCCTTACTCAGGACAAAAGGGTACATACTAAATTATGAGGCTGAGAAGATCACCAAAAAGTACTTAAAATCCTGAAGTTAGAGAGTGTTTTAGAAGTAAGTTGAAAAGGGATTGCAATGGGTCTGCTAGCAGGGGAAGTGCATTGGGAAGGGGAAACATTGTCAGGGCATATTGAAACGATAGTAACAGGAAGAATTGAAGGTGCTGTTGGTGATGAGAGTGTTACAGAGAGTGGTCAAGGCCTGAACGGTGTTACAAAGTTTATAAGAAGATTTGTAGCTCGGGTGCTCGTTGTTGTGCTTCTGTTCGCCGAGCTGGGATTTTGTGTTGCAGACGTTTTGTCACCTGTCTAGGTGACATCCTCAGTGCTTGGGAGCCTCCTGTGAAGCGTTTCTGTGATGTTTCCTCCGGCATTTATAGTGATTTGTGTCTGCCGCTGCTGGTTGTCAGTTCCAGCTGTCCGCTGCCGTGGTTGGTATATTGGGTCCAGTTCGATGTGCTTATTGATGGAATCTATGGATGAGTGCCATGCTTCGAGGAATTCCCTGGCTGTTCACTGTTTGGCTTATCCTACAATAGTAGTGTGGTCCCAGCCGAATTCATGTTGCTTGTCATCTGCGTGTGTGGCTACTAAGGAGAGATGGTTGTGTCGTATCGTGGCTGATTGGTGTTCATGGATGCGGATCATTAGCTGTCTTCCTGTTTGTCCTATATAGTGTTTTGTGCAGTCCTTGCACGGGATTTTGCACACTACATTGGTTTTGCTCATGTTGGGTATCGGGTCCTTCGTCCTGGTCAGTTGTTGTCTGAGAGTGGCTGTTAGTTTGTGTGCTGATATGAGTCCTAGTGGTCGCAGTAGTCTGGCTGTCAGTTCGGAAATGCCCACACATCAAGAGCATTTCCGAACTGACAGCCAGACTACTGCGACCACTAGGAGTCATAACAGCACACAAACCACCATACATCAAGAGCATTTCCAAACTGCGTCGGACACTACATAGGACAAACAGGAAGACAGCTAACGATCCGCATCCATGAACCCCTTTTGCACCCTCTCGAAAGCCTTCACATCCTTCCTATTGTGTGGAGATGAGAACTGCACGCAGTACTTCATTTATGGACAAACAAACGTTTTATACAATTACAACATCAGTTGCAAACCACGATAGTCAACGTTGTGACCGATGAAGGCCAGTGTTCTATTTGCTTTCTGTAGGAGGGGCTTACGGGGATAGACAGGACTGTCGAGGTTGACAGGAATGAAGGAATTTAGTATCTACTGGAGAAGTTTAGGGAATAGGGTGTTAGGGATCAGAGAACCTGACAGAGACAGAGGGAATGGTGTGGACGAGAGGAGATTCCAAACAGAAGAAAGATGATCAGGAATGGAGGAAATTACAGAGATCACTTATACAGCATGGATCAGGATTGTTGCCTGGGACCCCCTGGGCTGTCTAAGTGAGGACCAGTACAGCAGAGGGGAAAGAAGGTCCCTCACAAAATAGTGGGATTGAAAACTCGAATGTAGCTGTTCCTTGGCCAGCAGTGTATCTATGTCCTATACCTCTCAGCCATGTTTCTGTTATGACTGGAATATCCCTGTCCCCAGAGCCAACCCATGATCTGAGCTCGTCTGCATTACCAGTCAGGCCTCGTGCACTGCCAGTCAGCCCACCTGCCCACCAACCACCACGGGATACTGGTGCACCTCTGGTTCAAGTCCAACCCACCCTCCCACCACCTTTGACAGGTCACATCTACCCCAGAAGAAATCCTAATGATCCAAAATCTGGAAACCCTGCCCCCTCCACCAGCTCATCAGGCACACATCAATCTGGCCTATCTTTCTATCTCTATCCTCACTGCCACGTGACACTGGGAGTAACCTGGAGATTACTAGCCTTGAGGTCCTGCTTTTTAACTTCTTCCCTAACGCCCGATACTCATTTCACAGGACCCCATCCCTTTGTCTATCTCTGTCATGTGTGCCGATGTGCATAATAACTTCTGCCTGTTTCCCCTCCCCTTCAGAATGTTCAGTAACCGCTCAGAGACGTCTTTGACCCTGGCACACGGGAGGCAGCACACCATCCTGGGGTCTCTTCTGCGGCCACACAGTCTCCTGTCTGCCCCCCTCACAACTGAGTATGCTATAATTAGACAGGATGTGGCAAACAGAGACTGGATTGAACTACCTGCAGTCACGGCTATATTTGGAAAGTGGAGCATTTTAAAGTGATACAGTGAGGATCCATGGCCAGTGTGTTAATAAAATGAGTTACAGAGAAAACCCAGGTAATTATAGAGCTGTGAGCCTTAATTTGATTCTGGATAAAGTGTTGGAAAGGCTTATAAGATATTGGATTTATAACCATCTGGAGATGAATTAGTTGATGAAGGATAGTCAACACGGATTTGTGAAGGGTCAGTCATGCCTTGCAAACTTCTGATTTCTTTGAGAAGGTGACCAAAGAAGTGGATGAGGGTAAAGCAGTTGGTGTGGTGTTTTTCGATTACAGCAAGGCGTTTGTTAAGGTTCCCCATGGTAAGCTATTGCGGTCAATACAGAGGCATGGGATTGTGAGTACTTTCGCAGTTTGGATCAAAACTTGGCTCAGAATTTGAAAGAAGATAGAGGGTAGTTGTTGATGGGAAATATCCATCCTGGCGTTCAGTTAATAGTGCGGTAATGCCACGATCTGTTTTGGATCCACTGTTGCTTGTCATTATGCACATGGATGAGGGCATTGAAGCATGGGTTTGTAAAGTTGCGGATGACACTAAGTTTGGTAGAGCTGTGAATAGTGACGCAGAATGTTGTAGGTTAGAGAGAGGCATAGATAAGCTGCACAGCTGGACTGAAAGTTCACAAATGGAGCTTAATACGAAAAAGTGTGAGATGTTTCACTTTGGAAGGAGTAACTGGAACACAGAGTACTGGGCTAATGGTAAGATTCTTCGTAGTGTAGATGAACAGAGAGATCTCTATGTCCACCTACATTGATCCCTGAAAATTGCCACTCAGAGTTGATAGTTTGTTCAGAAGGCATTTGGTGTGTTAGCTTTTATTAGTAGAGGGAGTGAGTTTCGGAACAATGAGATCATGCTGCAGCTGTACAAAACTCGCGGTGGCCACAACTGGGTATTGCGTACAGTTCAGATAACTACATTATAGGAATGATGTGTAAGCTTTGGAAAGGATACAGAGAAGATTTACTCGGACGTTACCTGGTCTGGAGGGAGATCTTACAAGGAATGGCTGAGGGACTTGAAGCTGTTTTTGTTTGAGAGAAAACGTTTGAGGCGAATTAATTGAGACACATAAGATAATCACAGGGTGAGATGGGTTGAGAGCCTTTTCCCTTGGAAGACAATGCCTAGCACGAGGGGAGATAGCTGTAAATTGACGCGAGATAGATGTAGGACAGATGTCAGAGGTAGCTTCTGAACTCATAGAGTAGTAGGGACGAGGAACGCACTGCCTGCAACAGTAGTAGACTCACCAACTTTAAGAGCATTTAAATGGTCATTGGATAGGTGTATGGACGAGCCTGGAATAGTGTTGGTTGGTCGTGCTTCAGATTAATTCCAGAAGTTGGCACAACATTGAGGGCCGAAGTGCCTGTAGTGCGTTGTCATGTTCTATGTTCTAGAGAGCATAAATATGAAGTGAAAGAGGAAAGACTTTAAAGAAATTGGAGAACATTTTTAACACAGAACATGGTGCAGGTATGGAATGAGCTTCCAGGGGAAGTGGTAGAGAAAAGTACAAAAACAACATGTAAAAGACATTTGTGCTGGTACATGGACAGGAGATGGTTTGAAGGGATATGGGTCAAATGCAGGGGAATGCGTCTCATTCAGGGACTCTGGTCTGCATGGACTGGTTGGACCGAAGGAACCGTTTCTGTGGTGCATGACTTTGCATCCAGTTAAAAAGGAGGAGATTACCAAGATAAGGCATGTTGTAGACACTGAAACAAGTTTCAGAGATAAGGATAGTAGTCTGGAATGCAGTTGCTTCAAATAAGTGGAGGGACTATCAGGAAGGGAGGAGGTTACAGGGACAGGAACCGTCATAGAAATTACAAATTATTGAAGACACTGGTCCAAGAGACATGCCATAGATAGTGTTGCAGAGTAGTGAGTCTTAGTACAACAGAACTTAAAGTAGGGGTGGGGATTGTGCGTATAGTGTGGCTGCACTCTGCCTCCCCTCCAACATTGTATCTATGTCATGTCTTGTTAGCCCATGTTTGGAGCCCTCTCATTGTTCTTTGCTCTGTGCACTTTGGGTGATCTTACCTCACTACAGGATTTATTGAAGGCTCCAGATCTCCCTGCCTTTGGTCTCTCTGGCTGACCAACCATCTTCAATGTGGTGATGAACGAGACACCCAACAGTTGGGAAGTCTAATTGAGTCAGGACCTTCGTGAGTACCTACAGGAGACAGAAGAATAGACACAATGGGAAATTAGACAGATGGATTGAACATAGAACATAGAAGAATACAGCGCAGTACAGGCCCTTGGGCCCTCGATGTTGCGCCGATCCAAGCCCACCTAAACTACACTAACCCACTATCCTCCATATACCTATCCAATGCCCTCTTAAATGCCCATAAAGAGGGAGAGTCCACCACTGTTACTGGCAGGGCATTCCATGAACTAACGACTCGCTGAGTGAAGAACCTACCCCTAACATCAGTCCTATATCTACCCCCCCTTAATTTAAAGCTATGCCCCCTTGTAATACCCGACTCAATACGCGGGAAAAGGTTCATACTGTCGACCCTATCTAACCCCCTAATCATCTTGTACACCTCAATCAAGTCACCCCTAAACCTTCTTTTCTCTAGTGAAAACAGCCCCAAGTGCCTCAGTCTTTCCTCATACGATTTTCCTTCCATACCAGGCAACATCCTGGTAAACCTCCTCTGCACCCGTTCCAATGCCTCCACATCCTTCCTATAGTATGGCGACCAAAACTGCACACAATATTCCAGATGCGGCCGTACCAGAGTCTTATACAACTGCATCATGACCTCAGGACTCCGGAACTCAATTCCTCTACCAATAAAAGCCAGTACGCCATATGCCTTCCTCACCGCACTATTTACCTGGGTGGCAACTTTCAGAGATCTGTGTACATGGACACCAAGATCCCTCTGCTCATCCACACTACCAAGTATCCGACCATTAGCCCAGTACCTCATCTTTTTGTTATTCTTCCCAAAGTGAATCACCTCGCACTTAGTTACATTGAATTCCATCTGCCACCTTTCTGCCCAGCTCTGCAGCTTCTCTATATCCTGCTGTAACCTGCCACATGCTTCCTCACTGTCAACAACTCCTCCGACTTTCGTATCATCCGCAAACTTGCTCACCCAACCTTCTAACCCCTCTTCCAGGTCATTTATAAAAATGACAAACAGCAATGGTCCCAAAACAGATCCTTGCGGAACACCGCTAGTGACGGCACTCCATGAAGAAACTTTGCCATCAACTACTACCCTCTGTCTTCTTCCATCCAGCCAATTCCTAATCCAAACCTCCAACTCACCCTCAATGCCATATCTCCGTATTTTCTGCAGTAGCCTACCATGGGGAACCTTATCAAACGCCTTACTAAAATCCATATATACCACATCTACCGCTTTCCCCTCATCAACCTCCTTCGTCACCTTTTCAAAGAATTCAATAAGGTTTGTGAGGCACGACTTGCCCTTCACAAAACCATGCTGACTATCCTTGATCACATTATTCCTATCCAGATGTGCATAAATCCTATCCCTTACAATTCTCTCTAAGACTTTGCCCACAACAGAAGTGAGACTCACCGGCCTATAGTTACTAGGGCTATCCCTACTCCCCTTTTTGAACAAGGGAACCACATTTGCTATCCTCCAGTCTTCTGGGACTACTCCTGTAGACAAAGAGGACATAAAAATCAAGGCCAATGGCTCTGCAATCTCCTCCCTTGCTTCCCAGAGAATCCTAGGATAAATGCCATCAGGCCCAGGGGACTTATCTATTTTCACCTTTTCCAGGATTTCCAACACCTCTTCTCTACATACCTCAAAGCCATCCATTCTACTTATTTGTGACTCAGTATTCTCATCGACAACAATGCCCTGTTCCTGAGTAAATACTGAAGAAAAGTATTCATTCAGTGTCTCCCCAATCTCTTCCGCCTCCACACGCAACTTCCCCCTACTATCCTTGACTGGACCTATTCCTACCCTAGTCATTCTTTTATTCCTAACATACCTATAGAAAGCCTTAGGGTTTTCCCTAATCCTATCGACTAAGGACCTTTCATGTCCCCTCCTTGCTGCTTTTAGCTCTCTCTTCAGGTCCTTCCTGGCTACCCTATAACTCTCAATCGCCCCAATTGAACCTTCACGTCTCATCTTGAGATAGGCCGCCCTCTTCCATTTAACAAGGGATTCCAATTCCTTATTAAACCACGGCTCCCTCGCACGACCCTTTCCTTCCTGCCTGACAGGTACATAATTATCAAGGACACTCAATAGTTGCCCCTTGAACAAGTTCCACATATCATTTACACTCTTGCCTTGGAGTCTACTTTTCCAAGCCACAGGGCTCCCTGTGTCACATTCTCCCTGAGTGTGACACAGGGAGAATGACATTGAGCCCCACAGAGATCTGGAAAATGGAGCGATATTAATTAAGGGCCCCAGATTGCTGGAAGATGTCAGGATCACACAGTTGTGTCGGAAGAATGGATTTACCTTCATGATGCCCTGGTATCAGTGCTCAGGGATGAACAACCTTTGAGCGGTGAAGTTATGCCGTCATGGCATTATTGCTCGAGAGAACCTCAGCTAATGTTCAGGGGAGGCAGATTTGAATCCCGCCATCTAAAATGGAGACATTTGAAATCAATAGTTTTAAAAATAATAATAATCCATAAATAAGTATAAAACCATTGCTGATGTATAAAATATCCAAACAATTGTCCTTTCGAGAAAGACATCTACCCATCCTCACGTGGTCTGCATGACAACCCCACAGCAAAGTGTTTGCCTCTCAATTACCATCTGAAATGGCCGTGCAAGTTACTCAGCTCAAGGGCAGCTAAGGCTGGGCAAGAAAGGCTGGTCAGCAAGAGACACCCACATCCCGTACCTGATTTAATAAGTAATCCATTAGGATGGTCCCATTGGAAGCATGCTCGGCGCAGTGTCCTGGCCAATCATGTTGGTAGTTTTATGGACAGGGCGTTAAACTGACAAAGAGGATACAGGGACAGGGTTCAGGTGAAAGGAGCTTTCCAAATCCAAAGAGAAGCATCGGAACAGCATGGGGATGTGGCTGAAGACAAGCAGAAAGGAACAGGAATGGACAAAACTTAACTCAAGTCGCACAACAGTGAATCGGTTTTTGACAGGAAGTTGTGGGAAAGGGTAAACTTATTTTTGGAATAGACAAAGTCTCATCAATAAGGTAGGTGGATTTGTGACACAAAGTTAAAAGAGATTTAGACACCAGGGAGACATGGTTTCAGGGCGAACAAAAGGTGGAACATAAATATTTAATGGTTCACAACCTTGCGGAAACTCAGGCAAAATGGGCAATGTGAACAATAATGGATAACAAAGGTATTACAGAGAAAGCATTTGGCCTCAGATCATGAAGTAGAGTCAGTCTGAATGTAAATTCTGGCTACTATTTGCCAACGACATTTGCAGCAGAATAGTTTTAGACCACCGAACAGCATTTCATTGCTCATCACTGCATTGCACAGGAATTCACTGGAATTTCTTTAACAAAGGTATTGTGATAATTTTGGGAAACTTCAATATTCGTATCATCTGGGACAATCACACTGACAAGAGTGATATTGGAAAGGGAGGACAAAGATTTTTTTCAGTGTATCTTTGAATAACACGTTGTGCAACTGGCTAGGGATGTAACTATGTCAGATCGACCGTTGTGTCATGAAACTTAGTGAATGAGTAACGTCACCTGGCGAGATCCTCTGGGAAATTGCGATAAAGTGCAGTTTAAAGGAATTTAAAGTATTAAAGTGAATCACAGAAAGGATAAGCTACAACTAGAAACAAGAATAGCCAATCACATAAGTTTGACAGGAGAACTGACCAAGGTAAACAGGCTGAACAGACTGAAATATGTGTCCGTAAATGAACAGTGAAAAACATTTGAAGGAACAGTGTAAAACACTCAACAAAAGGACATTCCATTGAAACAGACAAAACCTCAGCAAGAAATTCCCACCAGTCCCACACTCAGGACAAAATGGATCATATTAGATTATGAGACGGAGAAGGTCACCAAAAAGTATTTAAAATCCGAAAGTGGGAGAGTGTTTTAGGAGTAAGTTTCAAAGGGATTGCAAAGGGTCTGCTAGCAGGGGGAAGGGTAATCATTATCAGGGTTTAATAACACGGCAGGAACAGGTAGAGGTGAAGGTGCTGGAGGTGGTGAGAGTGTTACAGAAATTGGTCAGGGCTTGAACGGTGTTACAAAGTCAGTACGGATTGCTGCAGTTGGAGGGGTTTGCAGCAGTGGAGAGGGACCGATGAGTGAGAGGATCAACCAGTTGCTTATCAAAAAACACTTCAGTGACCACAGGATTAGTCAGACCAATCACTCTGGGGTTTTCACGCACTATTGACCATCCTCAGGCCACAGGATTATTCACGAACAGCATTGACCATCCTCAGCCAAAATAATATTCACACACAGTACGGACTAACCTCAGTTCCCTGGATTATTCACATACTGTATTGAACATCCTCAAAAGAGAATTATTCAAACACAGTATTGACCACCCTCAGGCCACAGGATTATTCAGAGTATTGACAATCCTCTGGCCGCAGGATTATTCACAAACTGTATTGAATATTCTCAGGCCACAGGAATATTCACACACAGTATTGACCATTCTCAGGCCACAGGATTATTCACACACAGTATTGACTATCCTCAGGCCACAGGATTATTCACACACAGTATAGAATATTCTCAGGCCACAGGATTATTCACACACAGTACTGACCATCCTCAAGCCACAGGATTATTCACAAACAATATTGATCATTCTCAGGACACCTGATTATTAACAAACCATTTTGATCATTCTCAGGCCTCAGGATCATTCCCACACAGTATTGACCATCCTCAGGCCACGGGTTTATTCACATGTAGTATAGAATATTCTCAGGCCACAGGAGTATTCACAAACAGGATTGGCCATTCACATGCCACAGGATTATTCACACACAGTATTCATCATACTCAGGCAACAAGATTAATCACACTCAATGTTCACAATCCTCAGGCCAAAGGATAACTAATACTGAGCATTGACCATCCTCAGGCCACAGGGGTATTCACACACTATTGACCATCCTCAGGTCACAGGATTGTTCACACGTCATGTGGGCCATTCACAGGCGACACAGTATTGATATTCTCAGGCCACTGGAGTATTCACACACTGTATTGACCATTCTCAGGCGACAGGTGTATTCACACACAGTATTGACTATCCTCAGGTCCCAGGAGTATTCACACACTGTATTGACTATCCTCAGGTCTGACAGCAACAGGAGTAGATCTGCTAACCTTAAAGGCATTTAAATGGTCATTGGATAGTCATATGGAAGAGAATGGAATAGTGTCGGCTACTTGGGCTTCACATTTGTTCCACAGGTTGGTGCAACATCGAGAGTCGAAGGGCTTGTACTGCGCTGCCATATTCTATGTTCTAGAGGGAATAAATATGAGGTGAGAGAAGAAAGACTTGAAACGGATTGGAGGAGAACATTTTCCACACATAAAATGGTGCAGGTATGGATTGAGCTTCTGGGGGAAGTGGTAGAGCAAAGTACAATAACAACATGTAAAAGACATTTGGGCAGGTAAATGGAGAGGAGAAGGTTTGAAGGGATTTGGGTCAAATGCAGGGAAACACGAATTGTTCAGCATGGACATTTTTGATCGAAGGAACTGTTTCCGTGCCATATGACTCTGTCTCCAGTTAGTGGAGGAGGAGACTACTTAGATAAAGCATGTTGTAGACACTGAAGCAAGTTACAGCGACAGGGATGGTCGTCTGGAATTCAGTACATTTCAAATATGTGGAGGGACGATTGGGATAGGAGGAGGTTACAGAGATAGGAACTGTTATAGGAGTTACAAATTATTGAAGACACTGGTCCACAAGACATGCCATAGATGCAGTGTTGGAGAGTAGCAAGTCTTAATACAACAGAACTTAAAGTAGGGATGATGATTGTGTGTGGGGTGGGCATGTTCTGTACACCCCCTCCAGAACTGTATCGATGTCATTTCTTGTTAACAGAGGTTTGGAGCCTTCTCATTCCTCTCTCCTTGGTTGTCGAGGCTGGATGAAGTTATCAGTACTGAGGGTTGCAGAGTAAGCAAGTGGTTAGCACTGCTGCCTCACAGTGCCAGAGACCCGGGTTCAATTCCCGCCTCAGGCGACTGACTGTGTGGAGTTTTCACGTTCTCCCCGTGTCTGCGTGGGTTTCCTCCGGGTGCTCCGGTTTCCTCCCACAGTCCAAAGATGTGCAGGTCAGGTGAATTGGCCATTCTAAATTGCCTGTAGTGTTAGGTAAGGGGTAAATGTAGGGTATGGGTGGGTTGCGCTTCGGCGTATCCGTGTGGACTTGTTGGGCCGAAGGGCCTGTTACCACACTGTAATGTAAAAGAAAATACTCTTCAGACTGGTTACAGGCAGAGTGAGTTGTCGGGACTGGAAAAGCTGACAGTCCTCAATGGGATGGTACACATTCACGGATGGTTTTGTTACTGCAGGAGGTTACAGAGTTAAGAAGGCGAGTAGTGATGGGAGGAGGTCACAGAGATAGACAAGATTGCAGAGATTGGGCGAGGTTACAGAAATGGGGAATGGTCAGGTGGCTTCCTAAAGTTACACAAAGGGAGGATGGGTGGGAAAGGCTGTGGGAGCTGTAGGAGTTTGTACAGATAAGCAGGTTTTAGATTAGATTAGATTAGATTAGATTACAGTGTGGAAACAGGCCCTTCGGCCCAACAAGTCCACACCGACCCGCCGAAGCGAAACCCACCCAAACCCCTACATTTACCCCTTACGTAACACTACGGGCAATTTAGTATAGCCAATTCACCTGACCTTGCACATCTTTTGGATGGTGGGAGGAAACCGGAGCACACGGAGGAAACCCACGCAGACACGGGGAGAACGTGCAAACTCCACACAGTCAGTCGCCTGAGGCGGGAATTGAACCCGGGTCTCTGGCGCTGTGAGGCAGCAGTGCTAACCACTGTGCCACCGTGCCGCCCACCTTAACATAGGGATGGTACAAGGTTCAAGGGAGTAATGTGCTGTGTGATAGGATGGAGGAGTGCTGTGGGGACTGGAGAAGGTTGCAGTGACATCATGTGATGGAAAGGCTTGAAGAAGGTACACAGATGGAGAGGGTGGTAAGGGCTGGAGGATGTTACAGAGACAGAGTGGGCTGCAGTTACTGGACAAGTTGACAGAGATAACGATTAGGTAGTGTTTTGGGGATAATTACCATAATTCTGTACGTTTTGAAGTCATGATGGAAAGAGCTAAGGATCATGCAGAAGTTGTGTGTCGAAATTTGGGGAAGGCCACTTATTATTTCATTATTACAATCATTGATCATTATTACTAGCATTAGACAGGATGTGAAAAATAGACTCGGAGGAACTATTTGCAGTCGAGTCTACAATTAGAAAGTGGGAATATTTTCAAGTGATACAGTGAGAATTCAGGGCCAGCGTGTGTCATGAACAATGAATGGCAAAGACAGCAAGTCCAGTGAATACTGATCAAGTGATAAAGAAAATGCAGTGCTATAAAACCAGGTGAAGCCCTTCACAACTATAGAGAGTGCAAGGGGTCCTCATAAATGAGGGGTACACAATGGCCATGAAACCTCCTTGGCAAACACTAGTAAGGAAAAGCTACAAGATATTATATGACTATAGTTAGAGTAAGAGGATTCCCAGCTAAAGAGTGGGGCCTGTTAGAAACCAAAGGGACAATCTGTACATGGAGCCGGAGGAAGTAGGTGAGGTCTTCAATGAATGCTTCCCATCTGTATTCACACAGGAGAAAGACACTGTCACCGGGGCTTTCGGTCGGGATGGTGAGGTTCGAGAACATGTTAAGAAAAATAGAGAGGAGGCATTACATGTTTACACAGGCATAAAGGGGAAGAAATCCCTAGTGCCCAATGAAGTGTACCCCAGGCTGCTACGGGAGGTCTGGGAGGAGATTGCTGGGTGGATATATTTAATACTTTGCTGGCCACAGGGATGTTGGGAAAATATTGGGAACATTTCTGAGGGACAGGATCGATCAACATTGAAAAGGCAGGAATGGATTCAGGACAGATTTGGTGAAGGAAGATCCCGTCTGATGCATTCAGTTGTGTTTTTTGAAATGGTATCTAAAAACATTTTGAGAGCAGTGCAGATGATGTGGTTATCATGGAGTTCAGGAAGGCCTTTCACAAGGTCCCAGTCAATATGTAAATGACCCAACTGGAGAAAGGAGCGAAACCTGACCTCCCCTTGGGAAACAAGGTAGGGAATGGGACTGAGGTGTTAATGAGGGAGCAGTTCAGCAAAGTGACCACAATTCAATTAATTTGAAAATAGCTTTGCTGAAAGACAGGCCTGGTCCAAAAGTTAAAGTTATAAAATGGGACAAGACAAATCTTGATAGTATTAGACATGAACTTTTTTGAAGTTGATGAGAGAGACTATTTGCAGGGAAAGGGAATTCTGGCAATTGGGAATATTTTAAATGTGAGATAAAAGGACCGTTCAGCACCAGCATGTTCGTGTTAGTGTGCAGCTCAATGCTGACAGCATTCGGAAACACTGGCTGTCTACTGAGACTCAGGTCAAGGAAAAGGGAGCACTCAGGTATAGGCAGCTAGATCAAGGGAATAGCTGAGAAGCATCAGAGCTGTAGGAATACATTTTGGATGGAAAGCAGGAATGCAAAAAGGGGCCATAAACTAAAGTTGGCAGATAAAGTTAAGGAGAATACAAAGAGATTCTACAAGTGTATTAAGAGCAAAAGAATAGCTCGGGACAAAACCGTATCCTTAATTATCAATGAAGCCAACGATGTGTGAAACTACAAGATCCTAAACAAATATTTCACTTTGGAGCTTACTGTGGTAAGGCATGGGGCACTCAAGGAACTAAACAGTGTTTGGCCTGACCACTATTGGAATACTGTGTGCAATTCTGGTCTCAATGCCATCGGAAGGATGTTGTGGAACTTGAAAAGGTTCAGAAAGAAATGAACAAGGATGATGCCAGGATTGGAGGGTTTGAGCTGCAGGGAAAAACTGAATAGACTGGGATTATTTTCACTTTAACATGGGACGCTGAGGAGTTATCTTATAAAGGTTTTTTTAAAATCATGATGAGCATGGATAGGGTCAATAGATAAGGTCTTTTCTCCAGTCTGTGGGAGGTGAAGAGTCCAAACCTACAGGCCATAGCTTTAAGGTCCGAGGGAAAGATTTTGAAGGCACCCAAGGGACAGCTGGTTCCTGCAGAGGGTGGCGGGTGTATGGAATAAGCTGCCAGAGGAAATGGTGGAGGCTGATAGAAATATATTTAGCAGGCATCTGGATGGGTATATAAATAGGATGAGTTTAGAGGGATATTGGCAAAATTCTGGCAAATGGATGACAAACATCATGGAAGAGTTGAACCAAAGGGTCAGTTTCCGCACTGTATATCTCCATGACTCCATGTCTTGAAAAGTCCACATTATAGAAGAGGCGGTGTTGGAAGTTTTAAAACGTAGAGTTAGATAAATTCCTAGGACCTGATCAAGTGTATCGCAGAACATTGTGGGAAGCAGGGGAAGAAATTGTAGGGCCCTGAGATGTGATATTTGTGCCATTGATAGCCACGTGTGATGGGCTGAAGGACTGGAGGGTGGCATTGTGGGCTGTGACGGAGGGTTTCTGGGAATACAAAGGGATCTTAATGAAATGCGTGAATGGCTGAAAAACTGCAGATGGAGTTCAACTTGGGTAAATGCGAAGTAACAATTACAACAAACAAGGGTCGAGCTTTCACAATTAATGGTAGGGTCTTCAGTCGTGTTGTCGATCAGAGGGATCTTGGGATTCAGGTACATTGTTCTTTGAAGTTTACAACAAGGAGAGACAGAATGGTTATAAAAGGTACTTGACACACTTGCCTTCATTGCTCAGTCCTTCAAGTTTAGGAGTTGGGAAGTCATGTGTAGATTGTACAGGACACTGATGAGGCTCTTCACAGAAGCGCTTCACAGGAGGCTCCCAAGCACTGAGGATGTCACCTAGACAGGGGACGAAACGTCTGCAACACAAATTCCCAGCTCGGCGAACAGAACCACACAATGAGTACCCGAGCTACAAATCTTCTCACAAACTTTGAAAGTTACATTGTTCCTTGGAAGTGGCATCACAGGTGGACAGGGAGGGGAAAGCGGCATTTGGCACACTTTCCTTCATTGGCCAGCGCTTTGTTACAGACGTTGAACAGAAGATTGAGTACATGAATTGGAGCTATTTGTAATATTGCCCTTAATATTTCTCTTGGAATTAGGAGGCCACGGGTGACCTTACAAAAGGTTTGTAAAACCATGCGAGCCACAAGGAAGGAAAATAGCCAAGGGCAAGTGAGCCCCAAACTAGAGGGTATAAACAGGAGGTGACAGAGCAAAGATTTAAAGAGGGAGCGGAGGGACAACATTATCCACAGAGGATGGTGCTCGCCAGAGGACATGGTAGAAACAAATACAATTACAACATGGAAAAGACATTTGGGCAGGTACGTAGAGGGTAGAAGGTTTGAAGAGACATGGGCGAAATGCAGTCACATTTGACGTGTTCAGTTTGTGAAACCTGGTCAGTATAGACAGGTTGGGCTGAAGGGTCTGATTCCACGCTGCCTGACTCTATGTCTCCAGTTATTGGAGGAGGAGATAATCGAGACAAGGCATGTTGTTGAGACTGAAACAAGTCACAGTGATGGGGGTGGTATTCTGGAATGCAATACATTTCAATTATGGGGAGGGCTGTAGAGAGGGGAGGAGACAACAGAGCTAAGAGCTGTTATACGAGTTAAAACTTATTGAAGACACTGGTCCACAAGACATACCATAGATACAGTGTTGGGGGGAAATACAGAACAGAAAGATTCCAGGCAGCATTCCCACTGTCTCTGGGAGGCCTGCTTTCCCCTCTGTTGTCCTGGTGCTCACTAAGACAGCACAGGCCTGGATTGATAACTGTGACACTCCCAATGCTGTCTCAGTACAACGTAAGTTAAAGTAGACATGGTGATTGAGCATGGGGTGTTTTTGTGCTGTGCTCGCCGTCCAGCACTGTATCTGTGTCATGTCTTGTTAGCCAATGTTTTGAGCCCTCTCATAGCCCTCTGCTCTGTGCACTGAGAGTGATCTTACCTCACTGCAGGGTTTATTGAAAGCTCCAGATCTCCCTTCCCTTTGTGTCTCTGGCTGACCAACCATCTTCAATGAGGTGATGGACGAGACACCCAGCAGCTGGGAAGTCTATTGAGTCAGGAACTTCCTAATAACCTACAGGAGACAGAGAAATAGACAGACCCTGAAATTAACGTGATGGAAACACATGCAGAATGGTATTAATTGCCATACTGACCTGGAAAATCCTAGTCTCCATCCATGGCCTGTGCTGTTGTGTCTCTCTGGAGTGGAGGATTCTGTGGGGTCAGGATCTGGAGTAGCTTCAAGAGCGAGAGAGGCAGACAGAGACAGCAATTACACCCACACAGTAAGGGATACCACATGGAGAGATACTGAGTGATATTACCAGAGTGCAGGAAGATTTCAGGATCAAACCATTGTGTAAGAAGAAGGGGTTTTGATTCATGGTGCCGCTGACGTCAGTGCTCAGGGATGGGAAACCTGTGGCAAGGTGAAATGATGGCCTGGTGGTATTATCGCTATGCTATATATCCAGAAACTCAGCCAATGTTCAAAACCCAACATTGTAAATAGGTGAATGCATGAGTGTTGTGGGGACTGGAGAAGGTTACAGTGATATCATGTGCTCTAGAGGCTGGAGGTAAGTGCACAGCTGGGGAGGTGGGTAAGGACTGAAGAATGTTCGAGACTGTAGGTTCTGGACAAGATGATAGAGATAAGGAATTATGGAGCTTTTCTGAGCACAGAGACAATAACTGTTAGCTTCAAAGAGATTATAGAAAGAGATAAGGATAATGCAGAAGTTAAGTACCTAAACTTGGGAAGGCTATTTATCATTAGATTATCACTGTCACTCGACATTATCATTATCATTAGATTGGCAAGCCGAGACTGCAATGAATTACACTTGATGGAGTCTCTGTTTAGAACACGGGAGATGTTTAATGTGATGCAGTGAGAATTCAGAGCCAATCTGTTTTGCGCGGAGTGAATGGCTAAGGCAACACATCTAGCAAATACTGGTCAAGCAATACTGTGAGTTTCATAAAGAAAATACAGTGCAATAAAAGCAGACGGAGAGCTTCAAAAGTATGGAGACTGTGGGGGGCGGAGGGGGGGTGAGGCCTTAAAAATGAACAGGCAAGCAGAGGTCACAAAATGTCCTTAGCAGATAATGTTAAGGAAAAAGCCACAAGGTAATTATAAGTACAGTTAGAGTAAGAGTATTACCAACTAAGCAGTGGGGCCTGTTAGAAACCAAAGGGACAATCTGTACATGGAGCCAGAGGAAGCAGGTGAGGTCGTCAACGAATACTCCCATCTGTATTCACACAGGAGCAAGGTATTGTAGCTGGGGATGGTGAGGTTTTGGAACATATTAAAATCAATGAAGAGGAGGCGTTAAAAGTTTTCACAGGCAAAAGGGTGGAGAAATTCCCAGAAACAATAAAATATATGCCAGGCTGCTATGGGAGGTCAGGGAGGAGATTGCTGGAACCCTGGTGGATAGATTTAATACTTTGCTGGCCACAGGTGAAGTGCCGAATCTCTGGAGTGTTGCTAATGTGGCTCCTTTGTTCGAAATGGGCAGCAGGGATAGGCCAGGAAATTACAGAGCAGATAGTCTGACAGCAGTGGGAACAATTCTGAGTAACAAGATGAATCAACATTCAAAAGGACAGGAATACATTAGGGATTGTCTGAATACATTTGGTAGAGGACTATCCTCTGATATTGATGAGGGCCGTGTAGATGATGTGGCTTACATGGAGTTTATTAAGGTCTTTGACAAGTTTGCACATGGAAGGCTGATCGAAAAGGGAAGAGCCCATGGGATCCAAGTCAAGTTGGTAAGTTGGATCCACAATTGGTGGAGGGTGGTTTTCACGATTGGAAGCCTTTGCCCAGCGGGTGTACCACAGCGACCTGTACAGGAACCATTGCTGGTTATTATGTACATTAAGATCTCGCATGTGAAAATAGAAGGTAGCATTAGTAGGTTTGCAGTTTACATGAAAACTGAGGGTGTTGTCCATAGTGAGGAGGATGGTCTCAGGCTGCAATCTGATATCGATCAGAAGATAAACTGAGCAAAGTAATGATTAGATTACATTACAGTGTGGAAACAGGCCCTTCGGCCCAACAAGTCCACACCGACCCGCCGAAGCGTAATCCACCCATACATTTACCCCTTACCTAACACTACGGGCAATTTAGCATGGCCAATTCACCTGACCTGCACATCTTTGGACTGTGGGAGGAAACCGGAGCACCCGGAGGAAACCCACGCAGTCACATGGAGAACGTGCAAACTCCACACAGTCATTCGCCTGAGGCGGGAATTGAACCCTGGTCTCTGGCGTTGTGAGGCAGCAGTGCTAACCACTGTGCCACCGTGCCGCCCACTTCTGATCACTGTGGGAAGTCTAATAAGCGAACGATATCCATCATGAATTGTAGGTCCTCCTGGAGTACTGAGGAACACGGGGACCTTGGTGGGCAAGTCCCTGGATGTCTGAAGGTGTCCGCACAGGTAGATAGGGTGGGGTAGGCGCGTGGAGCGGGATGGGGGACCCATATCCTGGTGGGGAGAGCTGCTGCAGCTGTTCGAGAGGATTTAAACTCATCTGGCAGGTGTGTGGGACCCCAAACAGTCGTAAGGCCAGATAGAAATTTGAGGCTGGTACAGATGTTCAAGAGAGCAATATAAATTGACAAGGCAGGCAAGAACATAGCAGACAATGAGGGAAAATTGGTGAAGTAAACTGCATTTATTTCAATGAAAGGGCCGGACAGATAACGCAGATTAACCCAGAGCATGGCTGGGAACATGGGACTGGGATATCATTAGGTATTACAGAGACACAGCTGAGGGAGGGACAGGACCGGCAGCTCAATGTTCCAGGGGAAGATGCTGCAGGAAGGATAGAACAGGAGGAAAAACAGGAGGAGAGCTGGTGGTTTTGATTGAGGGAAACATCCCAGCAGTACCGAGAGAGAGTATTCATGCAGGATCGCCCAGTTAAGCGATATTAGTGGAACCGAAATATAAAAATTGGTCATCAGTTTGCTACAATTGTACTGCAGCGATAGGCAATGGGAGATGAAGGAGCAAATATGTCAGGAGATCTCAGATATCTGTTAGAATAATATGGTTGTAACGGTAGGGGTTCTTAACCTTTCCAATCCTGGACAGGGATTGCTACTGTGTTAAGCATTTGGATGGAAGGAATTTGTTGAGTGTGTTCCAGAAACTTCCAGTCATTATGTAAATGGCCCAAGTGGAGACTGGGGCTAGACCTGACCTCCCTTTGGGAAACAAGGTCGGAAACGGGACTGAGGTGTTAGTGCGGGAGCACTTTGGAAAGTCACAATTGTATTAGTTTGAAAATAGTGATGGAAAATGACAGGTATGGTCCACAAGTTCAAGTTATACAATGGAGCAAAATAGAATTAGTCAGGAATTTTTAACGTTGATATGGGGAGGCTATTTGCAGGTAAAGGGAAGTCTGGCAAGTAGGAATATTTTAAACCCGAGATAAAAGGAGCGTTCAGCACCAGCATGTTCCTGTTAGTGTGCAGCTCAATGCTGACTGAATTAGGAAATACTGGCTGACTTTCGAGGCTCTGGTCAAGAAAAAAAAAGGTGCACATGTCAAATATAACTGACTGATTCAAGTTAATCCCTTCAGGAGGATCGGGGATGGAGAAATGCACTTAGGATGGAAATCAGGATCGCAAAAAAGGGACATGAGATAGTTTTGGCAGAGAAAGTTAAGGAGAATCCAAAGAGATTCAGCAAGTGTATTCAGAGCAAGGGACAAACCCGATCTCCTTAATGATTAATGAAGCCAACGGTGTGTGAGACTACTAGATTCGAAACTAAAATTTCACTTTGGAACGTACTGTGGATAAAAACTGGGGCGCTTAGGGAACTAAACAGTGTTTGGCCTGACTACTCTTGGATTACTGTGTGCAATTCTGGTCTCAATGCCAAAGAAAGGATGTTGTGGAACATGAAAGGGTTCAGAAGAAAGGACCAAGGATGTTCCCAGGGTTGGAGGGTTTGTGCTATAGGGAAAAGCTGAATAGGCTGGGGCTGTTTTCACTTGAACATGGGAGGCTGAGGAGTTACCTGATAAAGGTGTTTAAAAATCATGATGGTCATTGATAGGGTCAATAGAGAAATTCTTTTCCCCCGGGTGGGAGATTCCAAACATACAGGGCATAGCTTAAAAGTGCGAGGGAAATTTTCAAAGGGACCTAAAGGTCAATTGGTTCCTGCCGAGTGTATGGAATAAACTGCTCGAGGAAATAGTGGAGGCTGATAGAAATACATTTAAAAGGCATACGGATGGGTATATGATTAGGAAGTGTTTATTTGAAACCTCCAGTCCAGACGACCATCCATATCGCTGTAACTTGCTTCAGTCTCTACAACATTCCTTGTCTTGGTAGTCTCCTCCTCCAGCAAATTGAGACATAGGGTCTGTTTCTGTGCTGCATGACTCTTCAGCCGAGGTTTCCGAAATGGAATGAGTCGCATTTGCCTGTGTTTTGCCCATATCCCTTCAAATCTTCTCCTCTCCATGTACCTGCACGAGTGTCTTTTCCATGTTGTAATTGTTCTTGTTTTTACCATTTCCTCTTGCAGTCCGTTCAGTGTATGCACCATCCTCTGTGGAAAATGTTGCCGCTCAGCTCCCTCTTTAAATCCTTGATCTGTCACCTCATGTTTATTCCTCTAGCTTTGGGCTCACCTACCCTTGCCTGTTCACCTTACTTAGGCCCTACATGGTTTCATAAACGTTTATAACGTCACCCCATGACCTCCCCTGCCCAGGAGAAATATTGATGACAATGTTACTATTATCTCCAATACAAGAAACAATGTAACTGCACCCCTTGCTCTCTCTCTGTTCGACAACACTATCCATGGCCCGACAATTAACCGTGTTAGTCCTTCCTCGTTTGTCTAAACAAAATCCAACACCTGAATTAAACTCCATCTTTCATTCAAAGGCCCACTGGCCCAGTTGATTAACATCCCCTTCGATAACTATATTCCCTGCCAACTCTTCCACTAATCTTGGTATCCACAAACATACTAACAAGGACTCCTATATTTTCACTCAAAATGTTTATGTAAATGATGCACAACAATCCTTACAGCACACTGCTTGTGAGAGGCCTCCAATCTGAACAACACAATTTTTATTTTTTCATTGAAACCTGAATGTTGACAGATGACCTTCTAGAAGTTTATAAAACCTGTGCTGTTGCGTCTCTCTGGAGTGGAGAGTCCTGTTGCCTCAGGATCTGGAGTAGCTTCAAGAGTGAGAGACGCTGACAGAGGCAGCAATTAGACCCACACAGTGAGGGATCCCACATGGAGAGATACTAAGTATATCACCAGTGTTCAGGATCAAACAATTGTGCAGGAAGAAAGAGTTTTGATTCATGTTGCACTGGGATATGCAACCTGTGAGCAGGCGAAGTGATGGCCTAGTGGCATTATTGTGAGGCAATTTATCCAGAAACTCAGCAAGTGTTCTCTTGACACAGGTTTAAATCCGAAACTTTATTGCTGGAACAGCACAGCAGGTCAGGCAGCATCTAGGGAACAGAAGATTCGACGTTTCGGGCACATGCCCTTCTTCAGGAATGAGCAGAGAGTGTTCAGCAGGAGAAGATAAAAGGTAGAGAGGAGGGACTTGGAGGAGGGGCGTTGGAAATGTGATAGGTGGAAAGAGGTCAAGGTGAGGGTGATAGGTCGGAGTAGGGTGGAGGCGGAGAGGTCAAGAAGAAGACTGCAGGTCAGGAAGGCGGTGCCGGGCTGGAGGGATTCGGCTGAGACAAGGTGGGGGGAGGGGGGATGAAGAAACTGGTGAAGTCCAAGTTCATCCCCTGTGGTTGGAGGGTTCCCAGTCGGAAGATAAGACGCTCCTCCTCCGACCGTCGCGTTGTTGTGGTTTGGCGGTGGATGAGTCCAATGACCTGCATATCCTCGGTGGAGTGGGAGGGGGAGTTGAAATGCTGTGCTACAGGGTGATTGGGTTGGTTCGTCCGGGTGGCCCAGAGGTGCTCTCTGAATCGCTCCGCATGTAGGCGGCCTGTCTCCCCAATATAGAGGAGGCGACACCGGCTGAAGCGGATGCAGTAGATAATGTGGGTGGAGGTGCAGGTGAATCTGTGGCGGATACGGAAGTTTCCTTTGGGGCCTTGGAGAGAAGTGAGGGGGGAGGTGTGGGCGCAAGTGTTGCACCTCCTGCGGTTGCAAGGGAAGGTGCCGGGAGTGGAGGTTGGGTTGGTGGGGGTATGGATCTGACGAGGGAGTCACAGAGGGAGTGGTCTTTACGGAAAGCTGATAGAGGAGGGGAGGGAAATATATCCTTGGTGGTGGGGTCCGTTTGGAGGTGGCGGAAGTGACGGCGGATGATGCGCTGTACATGGAGATTGGTGGGGTGGTAGGTGAGGACCAGTGGGGTTCTGTCCTGGTGGCGGTTGGAGGGGCGGGGCTCAAGGGCGGAGGAGCGGGAAGTGGAGGAGATGCGGTGGAGGGCATCGTCGATCACGTCGGGGGGGAAATTGCGGTCCTTGAAGAAGGAGGCCGTCTGTGTTGTGCGTATTTTGAACTGGTCCTCCTGGGAGCAGATGCGGCGGAGACGAAGGAATTGGGAGAATGGGATGGCGTTTTTACAGGGGGCGGGGTGGGAGGAGGTGTAGTCCAGGTAGCTGTGGGAGTCGGTCGGTTTGTAGTAGATGTCCGTGTTGATTCGGTCGTCTGAGATAGAAACAGAAAGGTCTAGGAAGGGGAGGGAGGAGTCCGAGACTGTCCAGGTGAATTTGAGGTCGGGGTGGAAGGTGTTAGTGTAGTGGATGAACTGTTCAACCTCCTCGTGGGAGCACGAGGTAGCGCCGATACAGTCATCAATGTAGCGGAGGAAAAGATGGGGGGTGGGGCCAGTGTAGTTGCGGAAGATGGATTGTTCCACATACCCTACGAAGAGGCAGGCATAGCTGGGGCCCATGCGGGTGCCCATGGCTACTCCTTTTGTTTGGAGAAAGTGGGAGGATTGGAAAGAAAAGTTGTTCAGAGTGAGGACCAGTTCAGTCAGTCGAAGGAGGGTGTCGGTGGAAGGGTACTGGGTGGTACGGCGGGAAAGGAAGAAGCGGAGTGCTTTGAGTCCTTCGTGATGGGGGATGGAGGTGTACAGGGAGTGGATGTCCATGGTGAAGATGAGGCGTTGGGGACCGGGGAAGCGGAAATCCTGGAGGAGGTGGAGGGCGTGGGTGGTGTCACGGACGTAGGTGGGGAGTTCTTGGACTAATGGGGACAGGACCGTGTCGAGGTAGGAGGAGATGAGTTCGGTGGGGCAGGAGCAGGCGGAAACAATGGGTCGGCCGGGGCAGTCAGGTTTGTGGACTTTGGGCAGGAGGTAGAAGCGGGCGGTGCGGGGTTGTGGTACTATGAGGTTGGAGGCGGTGGATGGGAGGTCCCCTGAGGTGATGAGGTTATGGACGGTCTGGGAGATGATGGTTTGGTGGTGGGGGGTGGGGTCATGGTCAAGGGGGCAGTAGGAGGAGGTATCTGCGAGCTGGCGTTTGGCCTCAGCGGTGTAGAGGTCGGTGCGCCAAACTACTACTGCGCCTCCCTTGTCAGCTGGTTTGATGGTGAGGTTGGGGTTGGAACAGAGGGAGTGGAGGGCTGTGCGTTCCGAGGGTGAGAGGTTGGAGTGGGTGGGAGGGGTGTGGGAGTTCAGGTAGCGGTTAATATCGCGGCGGCAGTTTGCAATAAAGAGGTCGAGGGCAAGTAGGAGGCCAGCACGGGGTGTCCAGGTGGACGGGGTGTGTTGGAGGTTGGAGAAGGGGTCGTCAGAGGGTGGGTGAGGGTCTTGATTGAAAAAGAAGGCACGGAGGCGAAGGCGGCGGAAGAATCGTTCAATGTCACTCCGTGTATTGAATTCATTGACCCGAGAACGTGTGGGAACGAAGGTGAGACCCCTCCTGAGGACTGATCTCTCATCCTCAGAGAGGGGCAGGTCCGGAGGGATGGTGAACACACGGCAGGGCGGGGAGCTCGGACCTGGTGTGGGACTGGAGCTGGATGTGGGGGCGGGGTTAGGCCTGGGGGCGGGGACAGAGGTCGGCGGGGGGGCGGGGTTAGGCGCGGTGACGGAACAGGTTTAAATCCCTCCATTGCAAATGATTGAATGTGAATTAAATGCTTCAAAAAAGATGTCAGTAAAAACGTGTAAGTGAGTATTAAACAATTGCTGATGTTAAGAAAAATCCATCGGGTGCATTCCTGTCTTTAGTGAAGTAATCTAAGATGGGACTGGAATATCACAGGTATTACAGAACCACAGTTGAGGGAGGGACAGGACAGGCAGCTCAATGTTCCAGGAGACAGATGCTGCAGGAAGGACAGAAGGGGAGCTGAGAGAGGAGGAGAGCTGCTGGTTCTGACTGGGTGAACCATCCCAGCAGGACTGAGAGAGGATATTCCCGCGGGACCGCCCAGTGACGCTGTGTTCGTGGGATTAATCAGTAACAATGGGTCTTCCCTTTCCTCTGATTGTTCTACAGACCCCGAGAGCCCCGCCCTCCTGCACCTTGACCTTCTCAAGATGGCGGCCCTGAGCGCTCCCTCTTCCCTCAAACAAATGGCGGCCGTGACCCTGGGCCGCTTCCCTGATCAGAGACCGCCGCCTCCTCACCCGGGCTGGAGGGTCTTTTACGCATTTTTTTAAACCTCTATCCAGGACTTACGAAGTCTCTCCGTTCATTTCTCCCAGCAAGGCTCCCACACACCGGCTCTGAGCGCCGCTCTCTGAAGCCGATCGCAGTCGATGCCGGAAAAGGCTGCTCCACGCCTCTCTCTCCCCCCGACTGTCCTGACCAATGTGACACTGCGCATGCTCTGCATAGAAACCAAACTGCGCGTGCGTCTGAGGTTATCGGTGAGTTTATAGAGAATATTCATATCTACACAGAATCATGGGTGAAATATTAGACATTAACAATTGTTCTGTCGAATTACAATCATAGCGCTGTGTAGCATGCAAACAAGCTGTTCGGTCCAACTCAACTATACCGGCCAGGTACGTAAATTGCCAATCATTCTGGGAGTTCGAACAGTTTATTACTCGAGTTGTGGAAATCGCTTGGAAATATGTACGTTATCAGATTTACATCTCAACTATTTCTTAAAATCTCACATTGATTTATGAGAGAGGTTTAATACTCCACTCTGTTATGAGAATGATCAATCCTGCAAAGCAGTTTGCTTTCTGACCAATCCTGAAGCGTTCACTCCCGAGAATGCTTTGGCCCCATTCCTCCCTCCCTCACTCTGGTTGGAGGACCGGCTGCTGCTTGGACCTCCTGCTCCACCCCTTCCTCCTGCAGAGTTGATTCAGCCGCGAGACAGTAGGGAAGCACAAGAAACATTAAGGGACAAGGGAAGTTAGAGTCGATGCCTTGTGATGCGATGAAAATATCCCGAATCTTGGACCGAGAGGCCTGGGTTCAATTCACAGCTTGTGCAATAACAACTTTGAACAGGTTCATTAGGAAAAACAAAGGGAGGGGAACTGAGTTAAAACTATAGAAAATGTATGCAATGTGGTGGGGCTCTCAATGCTGAGATGATTTTAGTCTTTACCAAGTGTTTCAGGGCCCCAATGGGTCCCAGTACAGACTGTTCCACTCTAATAGTGCACAGCCAGGCACCACGATCGTGGGGCAAAGTGTTGTGGTGGGATATAGAGGCGCTTTTCTGGAACTCCCTCGATTTTGGAGGTGAAAATAGGTAAGAAGGAATAGGGTTTTTTTGGAGTTATCTGTTCCCCTCCTGTTACAGCATCTCATTATTGCCCTGACTATACCTTTTCCTGCTCCTCGAACGCTGCCTGACCTGCTGTGCTTTTCCAGCATCACTCTGATCTAAACTTTGTTTTCCAGCATCTGCAGTCCTCACTTTTGCCGAGTCTACCTCGTACATGTTTGGTAATGATCAGTGACATTTCGTAACCCCACAATACAAGATCAATCACTCTGTTTAAGACAGCAGAAATCCATTGTAGCACTATAGTCATGGAGCAATACAGCGCAGAACAGGCCATTCGGCCCTTGATGTTGCGCCGACTTGTGAACTATTCTCAGCTCATCCCCCTACACTATCCCCAATCACCCATTGCTTATCTAAGGAATGTTTAAATCTCCCTAATGTGGCTGAATTGACTACATTAGCAGGTAGTACATTCCTTACCACTCTCTGAGTAAACAACCTGCCTCTGACGCCTCTCTTAAATCTACCACTCCTCAATTTGTAGTTATGCCCCGCTGTACACACTGACGGTCATCATCCTAGGAAAAAGACTTTCACTGTCTACCCTATCTAATCCTCTGATCATCTTGTATATCTCTATCAAATCCCCTCGAGCCTTCTTCCTGCCAATGAGAAGAGGCTCAAGTCTCTCAGCCTTTCCTCATAAGACCTTCCCTCCAGACCAGGCAACATCCTGGTAAATCCCCTCTGCACCTTTTCCAATGCTTCCACATCCTTCCCAAAATATGGGCATCAGAACTGCACACAATATTCCAAGTGTGGCCGCATGAGCATTTTGTATAGTTGCAGCATGATATTGTGGCTCTGGAACGCAATCCCTCTACGAATGAAACCTAACACACCGTATTTCTTCTTCATAGCACTAACAACTTGGGTGGCAACTTTCAGGGATCTATGTACATGGACTCTGCACACCCACACTACCAAGAATCTTTCCATTGACCAGAATTCTGCCTTCTTGTTATTCTTCCCAAAGTGCATCACCTCACATTTAGCTGCATTGAACTCCATTTGCCACCTCTCCGCCCAATTCTGCAGATTATCCAAGTTCCCCTGCAACATTTCGATGTTGTGGCTATTACGGAGACATGGCTAGAACAGGGACAGGATTGGCTGTTGCAGGTTCCGGGATTTAAATGTTTTAGTAGGTTTAGAGGTGGGGGTAAAAGAGGGGGAGGTGTGGCATTGCTTGTCAAAGACAGTATTACAGCGGTGGAAAGGACGATGGATGAGGACTTGCCATCTGAGGTAGTTTGGGCTGAGGTTAGGAATAGGAAAGGTGAGGTCACCCTGTTGGGAGTCTTTTACAGGCCTCCTAATAGTCCTAGAATCATTGAAGAAAGGATTGGGAAGGTGATTCAGGAGATGAGTGACAGTAATAGGGTGGTTGTTATGGGGGACTTTAACTTTCCTGATATTGATTGGGAAAGCTATAGCTCAAGTTCGTTAGATGGGTCAGTGTTTGTTCAATGTGTGCAGGAGAGTTTCCTGACACAATATGTAGACAGGCCAACAAGAGGTGAGGCCATACTGGATTTGGTTCTGGGTAACGAACCAGGCCAGGTGTTAGAATTAGAGGTAGGTGAGCACTTTGGGGATAGTGACCATAATTCGGTGATTTTTACACTCGTGATGGAGAGGGATAAGTGTGTACTACAGGGCAAGAATTATAGCTGGGGTAAGGGAAATTATGATGCGGTGAGGCATGAATTAGGATGTGTGGCTTGGAAAAGTAGACTCCAAGGCAAGAGTGTAAATGATATGTGGAACTTGTTCAAGGGGCAACTATTGAGTGTCCTTGATAATTATGTACCTGTCAGGCAGGTAGGAAAGGGTCGTGCGAGGGAGCCGTGGTTTAATAAGGAATTGGAATCCCTTGTTAAATGGAAGAGGGCGGCCTATCTCAAGATGAGACGTGAAGGTTCAATTGGGGCGATTGAGAGTTATAGGGTAGCCAGGAAGGACCTGAAGAGAGAGCTAAAAGCAGCAAGGAGGGGACACGAAAGGTCCTTAGTAGATAGGATTAGGGAAAACCCTAAGGCTTTCTATAGGTATGTTAGGAATAAAAGAATGACTAGGGTAGGAATAGGTCCAGTCAAGGATAGTAGGGGGAAGTTGCGTGTGGAGGCGGAAGAGATTGGGGAGACACTGAATGAATACTTTTCTTCAGTATTCACTCAGGAACAGGGCATTGTTGTCGATGAGAATACTGAGGCACAAATAAGTAGAATGGATGGCTTTGAGGTATGTAGAGAAGAGGTGTTGGAAATCCTGGAAAAGGTGAAAATAGATAAGTCCCCTGGGCCTGATGGCATTTATCCTAGGATTCTCTGGGAAGCAAGGGAGGAGATTGCAGAGCCATTGGCCTTGATTTTTATGTCCTCTTTGTCTACAGGAGTAGTCCCAGAAGACTGGAGGATAGCAAATGTGGTTCCCTTGTTCAAAAAGGGGAGTAGGGATAGCCCTAGTAACTATAGGCCGGTGAGTCTCACTTCTGTTGTGGGCAAAGTCTTAGAGAGAATTGTAAGGGATAGGATTTATGCACATCTAGATAGGAATAATGTGATCAAGGATAGTCAGCATGGTTTTGTGAAGGGCAAGTCGTGCCTCACAAACCTTATTGAATTCTTTGAAAAGGTGACGAAGGAGGTTGATGAGGGGAAAGCGGTAGATGTGGTATATATGGATTTTAGTAAGGCGTTCGATAAGGTTCCCCATGGTAGGCTACTGCAGAAAATACGGAGATATGGCATTGAGGGTGAGTTGGAGGTTTGGATTAGGAATTGGCTGGATGGAAGAAGACAGAGGGTAGTAGTTGATGGCAAAGTTTCTTCATGGAGTGCCGTCACTAGCGGTGTTCCGCAAGGATCTGTTTTGGGACCATTGCTGTTTGTCATTTTTATAAATGACCTGGAAGAGGGGTTAGAAGGTTGGGTGAGCACGTTTGCGGATGACACGAAAGTCGGAGGAGTTGTTGACAGTGAGGAAGCATGTGGCAGGTTACAGCAGGATATAGAGAAGCTGCAGAGCTGGGCAGAAAGGTGGCAGATGGAATTCAATGTAGCTAAGTGCGAGGTGATTCACTTTGGGAAGAATAACAAAAAGATGGGGTACTGTGCTAATGGTCGGATACTTGGTAGTGTGGATGAGCAGAGGGATCTTGGTGTCCATGTACACAGATCTCTGAAAGTTGCCACCCAGGTAAATAGTGCGGTGAGGAAGGCATATGGCGTACTGGCTTTTATTGGTAGAGGAATTGAGTTCCGGAGTCCTGAGGTCATGATGCAGTTGTATAAGACTCTGGTACGGCCGCATCTGGAATATTGTGTGCAGTTTTGGTCGCCATACTATAGGAAGGATGTGGAGGCATTGGAACGGGTGCAGAGGAGGTTTACCAGGATGTTGCCTGGTATGAAAGGAAAATCGTATGAGGAAAGACTGAGGCACTTGGGGCTGTTTTCACTAGAGAAAAGAAGGTTTAGGGGTGACTTGATTGAGGTGTACAAGATGATTAGGGGGTTAGATAGGGTCGACAGTATGAACCTTTTCCCGCGTATTGAGTCGGGTATTACAAGGGGGCATAGCTTTAAATTAAGGGGGGGTAGATATAGGACTGATGTTAGGGGTAGGTTCTTCACTCAGCGAGTCGTTAGTTCATGGAATGCCCTGCCAGTAACAGTGGTGGACTCTCCCTCTTTATGGGCATTTAAGAGGGCATTGGATAGGTATATGGAGGATAGTGGGTTAGTGTAGTTTAGGTGGGCTTGGATCGGCGCAACATCGAGGGCCCAAGGGCCTGTACTGCGCTGTATTCTTCTATGTTCTATTCTTCCACACTGTACACCACTCCACTGACTTTAGTGTCATCTGCAAATTTACTAATCCATCCACCTATGCCTGCGACAAAGTCATTTATGAAAATGCCAAACAGCAGTGGTCCCAAAACAGACCCTTGTGGCACACCACTAGTAACCAGACTCCAAGCTGAATATTTTCCATTAACCACCACTCGCTGCCTTCTCTCAGAAAACCGGTTTCTAATCTAAACTGCTAAATCACCCACATTTCCATGCCTCTGCATTTTCTCCAACAGCCTACTATGTGGAACCTTATCAAAGGCTTTACTGAAGTCCATGTATACCACGTCAAATGCCCTATCCTCATTTACATGCTTGGGTCACCTTCGCAAAAAAACTCAATGAGGTTTGTGAGACATGACCTGCCCTTGACGAAACCATGTTGACAATCTCAAATTAAATTGTTGTTTGCTAGATGATTATAAATCTGATCATTTACAATCCTTTCCAAACCCTTTCCTACAACAGAAGTAATACTCACTGGTCTATAATTACCTGGGTCATCTCTACTGCCGTTCTTGAACAAGGACACAACATTTGCAATCCTCCAGTCCTCTGGTACCAAACCTGTAGACAATGACAACTCAAATATCAAAGCCAAAGGCTCTGCTATCTCCTCCCTAACTTCCCAGAGAATCCTCGGATAAATCCCATCCGGCCCAGAGGACTTGTCAACTTTCAATATTTCGAGAACCCCTGTTCGTAACTAACCGCGATCCTTTCTAGTCAAATATCTTGTATCTCATTCTTCTCGTCTACAATATTCTCCTTTTCCTGAGTGAAAACCGATGAGAACTGTTCATTTAGCACCTCTCCGATCTCCACAGGGTCTGCACTCAACTTCCCACTTCTGTCTTTGATTGGGCCTATTTCTACCCTAATCATCCTTTTATTCCTCCCACAGCTATAGAAAGCTTTAGGGTTCTTCTTTATTCTATTTGCTAAAGACTGCTCATATCCTCTCTTTGCTCTTCTTAACTATCTCTTTAAATCCTTCCTAGCTGATCTGTAACTCTCCATCATCTCATCTGAACCATCTTGCCTCATCAACACATAAGCCTCCTTCCCCTTCGTAACAAGAGATGCAATTTCCGCAGTAAACCACGGTTCCCTTACCTTATCATTTCATTCCGGTCTGACAGGGACATACCTATCAAGGACACGCAATATCTGTTCCTTAAACCAGCTCCACATTTCCATTGTCTGCATACCCTGCATTTTGCTACCCCATTCTATGCATCCTAATTCCTGCCTAATCGCATTATAATTGTCCTTGCCCCATCGATAATTCTTGACCTGTGGCATGTACTTATCCATTTCCATCGCTAAACTAAACGTAACTGAATTATGGCCACTCTCTCCAAAGTGCTCACCTACAACTAAATCAAACACCTGGCCTGGTTCATTACCAAGCACCAGATCCAATCTGGCATCCCCTCATGGAAGCTCTTCGACATAGTGTGTCAGGAAACTCTCCTGTACACATCGGATAAAATCTGATCCATCCGACGTACTAGAGTTATAGCATTTCCAGTCAATGTTGGGGAAGATAAAGTTCCCCATAATGACCACCCTGTTCCTTTCACTCCTACCCAGAATAATTTTGCTAATCCTCTCTTCCAACTCCCTGGAACTCTGCAGAGGCCCATAAAAAAACTCCAAGCACTGTGACCTCTCCTCTCCTGTTTCTAACCACAGCACAAACTACCTCAGTAGACAAGTCCTCATCAAAAGTTCTCTCAGCCACCATTATACTATCCTTGACTTACATGACATGCATGGACCCATTGCAGTGCTTCAAACGCCATGAGGCAGCCATACTCTCTATGACAGACAGATCCAGTCTGGCACCTCCTCTGTCCTTCAGACCTTATGCACTGCCTGCGCTCCTCCATTTTCCGTTTGCACGTTCTCTTTCCAACCTACCCCACCTGCATCACTCCACAAGTGGAGCTGTCAATGGCAGAAGTCTGTGGAACAGCCTCCCTAACCTTCTCTACCATCCTTGAAGATGTATTTTAAAATCATTCTCTTTAATCAATATTTTGATTGTCCATAAAGCACCTCAGGAGATTTTCCATTGTGCAAGATTCAATACAATGCAAGTAATTGTTGTTATTACCATACATTAGGAGAAACAGGAATGAGAGTCACTGATAGGCATAGTGTGTAGGTCAAATAATAACATCACATTGGGATGGGCAATAGACAAATAAATAACTAATGCCTGTAGAAATGGTATGGCTATTACCATGGGTGATTTTAATCTACATTTAGTTTGATCGAGCCAGCTCAGTCAGGGTAGCCTTGAGGAGTTCATTAAGTGTATCCATGATAGTTTCCTTGAACAGTATGAAATGGAACCAACAAGGAGCAAACTATCCAAGATCTGGCCCCTGTTCAATGAGGCAGAAATAATTAATGACCTCAGAGTTAGGGATCCTCTTGAAAGAAGTGATCACTGTATTGTTGAATTTAGAATACATATGGAGAGTGTGAAGATAAAATCTAATACCTGGGTCCTGTGCTTGAACACCGGAAACTACAACAGAATGTGGGAGAACTTGGGTAAAGTAGACAGGAAACAAAGGTTTTATGGTGGGACAGTTGATAGGAAATTTTAAAATACATTTTACAAAGCACTCAGCAAAGGTATATTCCAGGGAAAAGGAATGACTGTAAGAAAAGGCATACTCTGCAATGGATATCTAAGGAAAGTGATCAAATTGAAAGACATACAAAGTGGCCAAAAACAGCATGAAATGAGAACTGGGAAAACTTTAAAGGTCAACAGAAAGCCACAGAAGAGCTATAAAGAAAAGTAAGATAGAACATGAGAAAAATAAACTAGCACAGACTATAAAGACAGATAGCAAATTTTATATAAATATATATATATTTAATGAGAAAAGAGCGGGTAAAGTAAACGTTGGTCCTTTGGAAAATGAGAAGGAACATTTAGTTATGGGATATCACAGTGGACGATACAAAAATCTTGCCAGTAATTAGCAAATAGACAATGCTAGGTGAGGATTTGGAAACTATCATTATTACAGAACAGTTAGTGTTGGACTGTTGGAGGTAATTGAGCTAATGACAGAAAAGTCTCCTGACCCTGATGGAATGCATCCCAGGGTACTAACAGAGATGCCAGGAGAAATAGTAAATGCACTGGTAGTAATTTTCCAAAACTCACTAGACTCTGTGGCCGTCCCAGCAGATTGAAAAGCAGCAAAAGTGACGCCACTGTTTTAAAAAGGATGTGGACAAAAGGTGGGGAATTATATACTAGTTAGCTTTTTCCCCATAGTGGGAAAGATGCTTGGGTCTATTATCAAGGAACGAATAGCAGGGAATCTTGATAGAAATTGTCTCATTGGACAGACACAGCATGGGTTCATGAAGAGCAGGTCATGCTTGACAAATCTTTTGAAATTCTATGAAGACATTTCGGGCAAGGTGGACAACGGGGACCAGTGGATGCGGGGTACCTGGATTTCTAAGAGGCATTCAACAAGGTGCTGTGCAAGAGGCTGTTGCATAATATAATGGTGCATGGCTTTAGGGGTAGAATATTAGCATTGAGAGAAGATTGGTTGACTAACAGGAAACAAAGTGTGGGGATAAATGAGTATTATTCTGGTTAACAATCAGTGACTCAGGGATCAGTGTTGAGACTGCGATTATTTAGAATTGATACAGATGATTTGGAGTTGGGGACCACATGTAGGGTGTCAAAGTTTGCACATGTCACTAAGATGAGTAGCAGAACAAAGTGTGCCGAGGAACATAGATACATTGATTGAGTGAGTGGGCAATGGTCTGGCAAATGGAATAGAATGTTCAAAAATTCAAAAATGTAAAGTCATACTGTTTGGTTGGAGTAACATTTAAAAAAAAATACTTGAATTTTAAAAAGTTGCATCATTTGCTATGCAGAGGCACTTGAGTATCCTTGTGCATGAAATTTGGTCACCAAGGACAACAATCAATTCAGAAGGCAAATGGAGTTTTGTCCTTCATTGCTGAAGGGATCGTGTTTAAAAGCAGAGGTTATGTTCCAGCTGTATTGGGTGCTGGTGAGGCCACACCTGGAGTACTGCATGTAGTTGTTATCTCCTTACTTGAGAAAGGATGTACTTCCATGAGAAGGGATGCAGGGGAGATTAACTCGGTTGATTCAGGAGTTGAGGGGGTTGGCTTAACAGAGACTGAGTAGATTGGGATTATATTCATTGGAATTCAGAAGAATGGAAACATATAAAATAATGAGTAGAATGGATAAAATAGAAGTAGAGAGGATGGTTCTATTGGTAGGTGAAGCTAGGACAAGAGGCCATCACCTCAAGATTAGAGGCAGCAAATTTACGACTGAATTGAGAAGGAACCTCTTAACCTCGATGGAATTCGTTGCCCAGGGAAGTAGTTGATGCTAGTTCAATAAACGTTTTTAAAGCTAAGGTGTTTGCAGTAAACGGGAAAATGCCTTATTAAAAAAGAAATCAGGTGGTTGTGTGATTTTTAACGTTGTCCCTCAGTCTTGTAACTTATTAACAGCAACAAAAGCCACGGAGCAGTGCGCACGCTCCAGTTAACATTGGGCCCCAGTGATTGATGTCAGCCATGGACCAATGGAAAGGCAGGGGCAGAGCTGAAGCACCTGGCTTGACAGTTGATCCTAGAACCAATCAGTGAATGAGGGGCGGGACTAGAACATACCACGTGATCATCCTCGCGGACGGAGAGCTGTCGGTCGGGAAAGAAATAAGCAGCAGGAAGCAGGAGGGAAATGGTGTTGGTATGGGCTGAGAGGTTTTACATACATTTGGTGCACATCAGAAAATACAAATTTGAAACTTACAGTCCCGTGTTTGCAGTAAACGGGAAAATGCCTCATCTCGCGATTGGTCTGAGTAAGCGCCGCCATCTTTATTCGGGGCAACGATTCACTGGACACGTGCGCGGCCGCCAGCTTTGTAGGGGGCAAAGTTCAGAAGGGAATATGTGCAGCTCTCCCTGGTATAGAGTCATGGGGCAGGGTTTACACCGAGTACATTCAAACCCAGAGAAATGGATTTTTTTGGAATAGTGGCGATACAGTTAGTAAGTTTGCAGGTGACACCAAAATTGAAAGTATTGTGAACAGCGAAACAGGTTACCTCAGAGTATAATGTGATATTGATCAGGTTGGCCACTGGACTGAGGAGTGGCAGATAGGGTTTAATTTAGATAAATGCGAGGTGCTGCATTTTAGAAAAGCAAACCAGAGCAGCACTCATACACTGAATAGTAAGGTCTTGGAGAGTCTTGCTGAACAAAAAGACCTAAGAGTGCAGGTTCAGAGTTCATCGAAAGTAGAGTCACAGGTAGATAGGATAGTGAAGAAGATATTTGGCCTGCTTCCCTTTATTGGTGCGAGCATTGAGTAAAGGAGCTGGACAGGACATTGGTTAGGCCACTTTTGGAATATTGTGTGCAATTCTGGTCTCCCTCTTATCAGAACGAGGCACTGAAACATGAAAGGCTTCAGAATAGATTTTCAAGAATGTTGCCAGGGTTGGAGGATTTGAGCAGTAGGGAGAGGCATAAAAGTCTGGGGCCATTTTCCCTGCAGTGTCATAGGTTGAGGTGTGATGTTATAGAGATTTATAAAATCTTGAGGGGCATGGATAGCATAAATGAGACAAGGTGTTTCCCTGGGTTGGTGGAGTACAGAACTTGAAGATATAGTTTTAGGGTGAGAGGGGAAAAATCAAAAGGGACCTAAATGGCAGCAGGTGGTGGAGGCTGGTAAAATTGCAACATTTAAAAGGCATCTGAACAGGAAGGGTTCAGACCGATGTCGGCCAAGTGCTGGCAAATGAGAATAGATTAGGTTAGGATATCTGGTTGTCATAGACAGTTTGGACAGAAGAAGTCTGTTTCTGTGCTAGACATCTCTGACTGTGGGATCATAAAAATAAACACTGCTCTGGTTCACCACTGGGCGCCCTGGTGCCCACCTGTTCATTATCTAGCTTCCTCAGTCTCTCATAGGTGTATCTTTGCTCTGTGTAGTATTTTACTATTACTTTCACAGACCTTTTGTTAATAGATTGTCCACTGCTGCCCAGCTCCTGACCACATGCTGCTCGATTATCAGATTATTTCTTCCACAATATCTTTGACAGTCAAGAATTCTTTTTTCCAATAAGCGAGTGGATTTTCCTATCATTTCTGACAGTCAAGTTCTGCACCATTTTTATTCCTTGTAATTCATATTGCACTCCCTGAAACATCAACTGTATTTCTCCTTCCACGGACACCAGTGATCATTGCCAAAGCTCTCTCGCCTGTGGAGAGGGTGATGTTTGACTTCCTTTTCCGGCTGCAGTTTGTGTGGTGAATGTGCTCCCACAACGTGGTTGGGTAAGAGACATTCCAGATTATTCACTCTCTGATAGTGAAGAGTGGAAGATATCTGTACAAATCGACATGTTTTTAATTTCACAATAATAGTATTGAAAACCTTCGACATATGACCACAGATGGAGAATGTTATGTCCGGTGACCATAACCATTGCCAAATAAGCAGTTTTTCAGGAATGCCTTAAAGGAGGAAAGGGTTAGGGTGAGAATGCCAGATCATGGTGCCTTGGAAGCTATAGAAACAGTCACACTGGTGAATTCATAAATAAACACATTGTTGGGAGTCTGAACTAAATAGAGTTATTGAGATATGAAAGGGTGTGGTGCAGGGAGATAGGAATGATTACGGCCAGAAATTAAATCAAGGGTGTGAAAGTAAATTGCTGTTGCTTATAAATGGGAGCCTTTTGATGGATCAGCAAGTTTTGGTACAAGTGAGCACTTGGCCAGTAGAGTTTTCAATATTCTGGCGATTATAGGAAGTGTGATTGTGGGATGCTGGCCAGGAGTGGGTTCAGATAATTAAATCTAGAGTTAACAAAATGAATGAATGAGAGTTTCAGTAAATGAGCTGAGACTGTGGTGAGGTCAGGTGATATCACTGAAGTCTAAATAGTGGTCTTGGAATGGGACTGGGCTGTCACCATCACCTCTGGGATTCAGCTGTTTGACAGTTTGTGAATCAAGTCTATAACACTTTCAGGAACTGAGTGGCCCTGGCAGAAGCCGAACTAAGCATCGCTGAGCAGGCTATTGCTCAGCAGGTGTTGCTTGACAGCACTGTTGATGACACCTTCCATCACTTCACTCTGATCTAGTGTGGACTGATAGACGAAATTGGCTGGGTTGGATTTTTCCTGTGTTTTTGTGTTGAACATCCCTGGGCAATGTTCCACAATGATGGTAGCTCCCAGTGCTGGAGCAATACTTTTCTTGATGAGCAGCAAGTCCTGAAGCACAGCCATCTGTATTATTTCCAGAGTGTTGGCCGAGCCCATAGCCTTTACACTACTTGTCCATTTCGTGATATTACTTGAAATGAGTTTTCAACCAATTCGTTTCACATCTGTGATGTCAGGGACCAATGGAGAAGGCTCATCCACTTGGCACTGCTGGCTGAATATTGCTGCAAATGCTGTCGTTTTATCTTTTGCATGAATGTGTAAGCGTGGGGGTATCTGTGAGGCTTCCTCCAGTGAGTTGTTTAATTGTCCATCATCACTCATGACTAGGCGTGGCAGAACTGCAGAGCTCACATTTGATTAATTGGTTGTGGGATCACTTAGTTCTATTTGGTGTTGCTTGTGCTGTTTGGCATGCCGGTTTGGTAGCTGCACCAGGTTGGCACCTCATTTTTAGGTATGCCTGGTACTGCCCCTGGTATGCCCTCCTGCATTCACCATTGAACCAGGGTTCATTCCCCTGGCTTGATGTTAATGGTTCAGTGGCAGATATACCAAGCCATGAGATTTCAAATTGAGCTGGAGTACAGTTCTGCTGCTGTTCTTGGCCCACAGTGAGGTGGAAGTTGCAGGGTCAAGAGGGCTGATTTTGTAGTTGTATTTTCCAATGCATTGGTAGATGTAATGTGGTCCATCCAGTTTCATTCCTTAGTTGATACTTTGCAGTGATTAACAATGAGTACTTTGCAATGAAGGAATTGGTGGGCCACTGTCAGGTTTCTTTCCGTCAAGGGCATTGTCAATTGCAGATAAAAATCTCCAATGGTTCCATGGCAACCTGTAGATTCTTCATTCCAGTTATTTTTTTCATGACTTCAGATCCATCATCTACCGAGGTGGGATTTCAATCCTCCCCTTCAACAACAAGAGTGAGGAGTTTCTGGATTGAGACAATCCGATCAGCTGTCTCTGCTGCTTCCCTCCCTCTCCACTAGCTCACCAAGCCAAACTGCCTCACATGGTGCTCCTCATTTTAGTCGTAACCTAAAATCTTTCTCCAGTCTCTTGTCAAGCCTTGTTAGACTTTATTCTTACCCCAGTCTAGCTAAATTATTGACATTCCAAATCACTCCTCCTCCTGCTTGTCATACCCCCCTCGCCAATTCACAGATACTATTCCTTGTTCTGTCTGTCTGCCTTTTCTCGGTATGTTCTTCTCATCCATTCTGCTAAAAAAAACTAATATTTGACCTCATTGTAATTGGAGAATTCTGCTGCATCTCCACTCTCCCTTTCCTTTCTGAATTCCTTGTATTTGGTGTCCCTTCAGGATCTATCCTTGGTCCCTCCTGTTTCTCACCTCCGTACTGCCAGGAGGTGACATTATCCAAAAGCACCGTGTTCGGTTTCACATGTACACTGTCAATGCCCAGCTCTCCCTCCCCATCATCCCTCTCCATTGCTTCACTGTTACTCAGTCATCAAACTGCTTACCACGCCCCGCTACTCGATTAGCTGCAATTTCCTCCAATGAAACATTGCAATGGTTAAAATTCAGTTGCTATTACAAATTACTTTCCCTTACCACTGAGCCCCTCCCTCTCACTAGGAACTGTCTGAGGTAGAACTACACTCTTCACAATATTGCTGTTATATCTGACTCCAAGGTGACCTTCTGATCAGGCATCTACACAATCATAAACACCAGAAATTCTAATCTTTAAAATGTTGCTTGTCTCCACCTCTCCCCAACTCCATTGCTTCTGAAATCCCTTACCCGCCTCAGCGTTGCTTCAACTTGATGAATCTGAAACAGAACCCTTGATTCCGTGACTGACCCAGAAACTGGTTCCATACTCCCCCATGATGGGACACATCCTCTTAGTATTTATCCTGTCAAGCTCCTTAAGAATCCTGTATGTTTCAATTAGATCACCTCTCATTATTCCCAAATCCAGTAAGTAGATTCCCAACTTCTTCAGCCTTTGCTTAAAACATAATCCCTCCAAACCAATGATCATCTCAGTGAATTTTCTCTGAAATGCCTCCAATGAAGTAATATATTTCTTTAAATAAAGGGTCCAAAACCGCTCTCAGTACTCCAGATGTGGTGTCACCAGCATGTTGTACAGTTGCCCTAAGGTAGATACTCTAAACTCTTACACTGCAAACCCCTTGAAATAAGGAACAACATGCCATTCCCTTTCCTGATTCCCTGGTGTAACTGTGTTTCCTGCACAATTATCCCTGGTCTTTTTGTGGTGCAGCTTTCTACAGTTTCCACCATTTAAATTGTACTCTGTTCTTTTATTATCTCCTCCCAAATGAGCAACTTCACATTTTCTCAAGTTATACTTTATTTGCCAACTTGCTGCCCACTTCTCCAATGAATCCCTCTCTGTAAATTGTTTATAATCCTATTGCAACTTTATTGTTCTGCCTTTTCTAGGAGATTTCCATCCCCCCCCCCCCCCCCCCCCCAATCTTCCTGAGAGCACTGGCAGTCGGTTGCAGTTATTATCTTTTCAGAGAGACTTTTTGGAATGACTGGGAGGAGCTTGCTGCCCATTGGTCAGAATGGAGACAACTTGCCCATCAAGCTGCAGGAGCCTTTCACCCCCCATTCTTATCGATGAGGCACAGCAGCAGCACAGAAGGAAAGAAAAGGAAGCAAATCCTGATCTCCACATCTCACTGACTTTTGGAACATTCTGTCCTGTGTATCAAAGATCATTTCTATTCAGTTACATGAAGTCCCAATGTGGAAACTCCTAGAAACCCACATAGATTTCCCCCTGAACTGACTGCTGACCTTCACAAGGGGTAATGTGTACAGTCATCCTGGGCCAGGAGGAGGGGATGGTGAGAATTTCTTAAATTAACTGACAGTGACTGATTTTATAAACGTGTATTACAGGTGGACGTTCAGATGTAATCTCAATAATTGTGACAGAATTACTCAATTCATCAGGACCTGGATATTCGCTTTGTGTGTGAGTATTGTGTTCCAGCTCAATCCCATTTGCTGAATAAAAGTTCTCCTTTGAATCAAACCATCATCTCGATAGATCTCCCCAAAACTTCAATATGTCCTGTAATCCTATTACGATGAGCTGATGAGTGTAAGGTTTATCATCCTAATGTATATGCTTTGTAAACCCCTCTGTCACAGCTCCTCTCAATTTCCTTTGCTTCATGGAGAACAATCTGTTTCCACAAACCCCTGATTTCCCAATGTCTGTTTGCTCTCTATAAGGTAAATATCAGGATTGTGTTGGAACATTCTCCACTTGTCTGCATCAGTGCATCCCCCAACAATTTTAAAGAAAGTGAATATCCTCCAGGACAAAGCACTGTGCCTGAGTGGTGTCCCATCCACCATCTTCAGCATTCCCTCTCTCCACCCCCCAGGTACAGTGGCATCACTGTGTAAAAGGTAAAGTCAGCATTGTCTTACCAGACCATAGGGCTGCTCTTTCATTAGGGAGAGATGACTGGTGGTGTATTAACCTGAAGGTGACCACAGCACAGGCAAGGGGAGAGGTTGAGAAGGAGAGTCCATCTATTGAAGATGGATATTCTTAGTATGTACCATCAACACCCATGTCACTGCCACTAAAATCTCTCATTCCTTGAGCCATCCTGGTAAATCTCCTGTGCAACCTCTCCAGGACCCTGCCATCCTTCCCAATGTGTGGGGATCTCTGGTTTGCACAGACCCAGCTGCTCTGTGTTCTTGTGGGCGATGTCATCATCGAGCAACAGTTGCACTAAACTTCACTGTCTGGAAGGGTGGGAGACACAGAAATCCCGAAAACATTTAAGTTGTATTTAGTGTGCACTTGCGAAGCAATGATAGATAACACTTTTCCACAAGTACTGGAAAATAGATGAGGATTGTTCAGTGGTAGTTCTCTTTCTCACAGACCCGATGGACCACCAGAGACCTTTTCTGTTCTGTTGACCGCTGAGATGTTTATTATAGGAATATGACAGGCTCCACTGGACATCAGGTCAGAAAAGGTGATACGAGAACAGATGAAACATGATTGGTCGATGTTTCTGGGAGGAAAGTGAGACAGAGAGGTTTAAGTGGAAATTCATAAGCTCAGCGCAGGAATCGGAAGTGAGAAATAAACATTGCGCATTCTGAAGGCTAGAAATAAAGAAAGGCACATATAGCAGAGCTTTGAGAGACTCGAGGGAGGATAATGAAGCTGGAGGAAATGAAAGTTGGAAAGGATTGTGAGAATGGAGGATGTTACAGAGATCGAGATATGTGTGATAGAGATGTTTGGGTTTTGAAGCTGGAGAGGAATTATTCGAGATAAGGAAGAGTTGTAAGGCTGGATGAGGTGGCATGGACCGGGAGAGTTCCGAGCAAAGAGGAATTCACAGAGATAGTAAGCGTTAGAGTCATTAAGTTATACAGCACCGACACAGGCCCTGTGGTCCAACCAGTCCATGTCGACCATAATTTCAAACTGAACTAATCACATCTGCCTCCACTTGGTCCAAATCCATCCTAGCATTCCCTATTGATGTACGGGTCCAAATGGTTTTTCCTCTTAGAATCCCATTCCCCTAACCTTTTACACTCCATTTCCCCCTGACTAATTCAGTAAACCTTATCATCTCTGAACACTATGGACAATTGATCACGGCCAGTTGACTTACCCTGGACATCTGTGGAGAGTGGGAGGAAACGGGAGCACCTTGTGGAACCCGTGCTGTCATGGGCAAGAATATGCAAACTCGACATGGACAGCCACCCAATGCAGGAATTGAACCTGTATTCCTGGCATTGTGAAGCAGCAGTGCTAACCGTTGAGCCACTGTGCCACCCTGAAATTGTAATTGTATTCACAACTAACACGTCCTCTGCAAGTTTATTCCACATGTGAAACCACAGCGAAGAAGGTTACCTCAGATTTCAATGGGATCTGGATCAGATGGGCAAATGTGCTGAGGAGTGGCAGATGGAGTTTAATTTTGATAAATGCGCGGTTCTGCATCTTGGAAAAGCAAAGCTTAGCCGGACTGATACACTTAGTGGAGTGTTGCTGAACAAAGAGACTTTGCTGTGCAGGTTCATAATTCCTCGAAAGTAGAGGCGCAGATAGATAGGATGGTGAAGGTGTTTGGTATGATTTCCTTTATTGGTCAGAGCATTGAGTACAAAGTTTGGGAGGTCATGTTGCAGCTGTTCAGGACATTGGTTTTGCCACTCTTGCAAATTCAATTGTGTTCTCCACCTATCAGACGTATGTTGTGTAACTTGAAAGATTCAGAAAAGAATTTAGAATGATATTGCCAGGGGCAGAGGGTTTGAGCTGTAGGAAGAGTCTGTATAGGCTGGGGCTGTTTTCCTTGGAGCATCAGAGGCTGAGGAGTGATCTCAGAGGTTTATAAAATCATGAGGGGCATGGATCAGATAGATAGAAAAGGTATTTTCATGGGGGTGGGGGAGTCTAGAACTAGAGGGCATAGGTTTAGCGTGAGAGGTGAAAGATATAAAAGCGACCTAAAGGGTAACTTTTTCACGCGACGGTGGTATGTTTGTTGGATAAGCTGCCAGAGGAAGTGCTGGAGGCTGGTACGGTTGCAATATTTATTAGGCATCAGGATGGGTATATGTATAGCAAGGGTTTAGAGGGATATCGGGCCAAGTGCTGGCAAATGGGACGAGATTAGGTTCGGATATCTGGTCAGCATGGACGAGTTTGACCGAAGGGTCTGTTTCCATGCTGTATGTCTGTGACTCAGCCAGGGATCAGCTCAGTGGGTTTCAGTCTGTTAAAAGGTTTTATTTTTAAAAATCCGCAACATTCAGTAGGGTGAGGGTTTATTAATTTAAGTACCTGTCTTATGATCTTTTGGTTGAATGTTTTAAATATAAAAATACAGGTAATAATGTGTTCTAGAGAAGTCTTTTGTAAAGCTGTAAAACTCTGCCTTTTTCTGGGTCGACAGATTAAGGTGCAGAGATGGCCATTCGTACAGGGATGTGCTCTTCCTGGGAGGATGTCGGAGATTAGGAAGAGTTTTAATGATCCTGATGATAGTTTGCAGGAAGTGAGGATGCAAATCCTCTTGGATTGCATGGATCAGATGGAGCGGTGCTTAATGGCAATGAAGAATTTACAAGAGTCAGGGTTTGTGATAAGGGTAGTTTCAGGCCAGAAAACTGCAGATACAATCAGGTAGATGGCTTACCTCTCGGAAAGGTAAGAGAGGGAGGTAGGTAGTGCAGGAGCCTCCTCTGGCTATCCCAATCTCAAACAAGTATACTGTTTTGGAAAATGTAGGTGGTCATAAACTCTCAGGGGAATGTTGCACTGACAGCCAAGTTCCTGGTACTGAGACTGGCTCTACTGTAATGAGAGGTATATCAGGTTCTCGGTAATTAACGATGATAAGCGACTCTCTAGTCGGGCACAGACTGCTGTTTCTGCAGCTGACACTGAGACATCGGAATGGGGTGGTACCTCCCTGGTGTCAGGGTCAAGGATGTGTCGGACAGACATTAGAATATTCTAAAAGGGGAGAATGACACGTGGGAGGTTGGTGTACATCTGTACCAATGACATAGGAAGGGGAAAGGATGAAGTCCTGATGAGAGCAAATTAGCCTGGAATATAAAAAGTAGGTCCTTGGTCGTAATATCTGGATTACTCCCGATGCTACATGCTAGTGAGAGTAGGAATAGCAGGCTGGAGCAGATGAATGAGTGGCTATGTAGGTGGTGTAGGGCAGAAGAATTCACATTTTTTGACCATTGTAATCTCCTCTGGAGTTGAGTCGACGTGCAGAAGAAGGATGGATTGTACCTGAATTGGAAGGTGTCTAATATCCAGGCAGGGAAATTTGCTAGTGCTACTCAGGAGTCATCAAAACAGTGAGGGCGTAAGAGTAAATCCAAAGAGATAGTGTGAAAAGAGGTATGTCTGAGGCTGGTGCAGTTCAGAAGTCAAACAGCCAAGGCAGGCATGGGCAAGGCACAGAACCAGGTAGAACTGAAACGTTACACCGCATTTTACTTCAATGCAAGAGGCCTGACAGGGAAGACAGATGGGAAGAGAACTTCCAAGATTTCTTTGCCATTCCCAGGTAAAAAGGACGGCTGAAAGTGGGAACATAAGAACATAAGGAATAGGCCATCTGGTCCCTCAAACCTGCTCTGCCATTCAATAAGGTCAGGGCTGATCTTTTCATGGCCTCAGCTCCACTTTCCTGATCTCTCACTACCACCCTTAATTCCTTTCCTGTTCGTAAATCTACATTTTGACCTAAAGATAGTCCAGTCGATAACCTCAACTGCTGTACTCAGCAGCAAATTCCACAGACTCTCAGATTTAGCTGAAGAAGTCCATCCTCAGCTCAATCCTAAATCTTATACCCCCTTATTTTGATGCTCTGCTCCCTAGTTTGACCCATCCCCAGTGGAAATAACCTCTCTGCTTCTATCTTACCTATTCCCTTCATAATTTTATTGTTTTTCCTATCCAAACTCCCATACTTCGAAATTCCAATGAGTATAGTGCCAGTTTTCTCAATCTCTCCGCATACGCCAACCCTCTCAACTCCTGACTCAAAATAGTGAGCCTCCTCTAACCCCCTCCAGTGTCAGTACATCCTTCCTGAAGTAAATAGACCAAACCTGTACACAGTACTCCAGGTGTAGCCTCACCAACACCATATACAGCTGCAGCATAACCATCCCTCTAGCAATGAAGGACAATATTCCCTTCACTGCCTTATTTACCTGCTGCATCTGCAAACCAACTTCCTCTGATTCATGCACAAGGACACCCAGCTCCCTCTGCACAGCAGCATGCTGCGAGTTTTCACCATTTCATGATCCAGTTTGTTGTTAGTCCAACCAAAATAGATGACCTCACATTTCCCAACATTGAACTCCATCTGCCAGATCCTTACCCACTCACGTAACCTATCTGTATCCCTGTGCAGACTTACAGTGGCCTCTGCACACATTGCTTTACCACACATCTTAGTGTCGTCTATCTTTCATGAATAGATGCTGTGTCTGCTCGATGAGACAATTTCTATTCAGATAGCTCACTATTTTTTATTTGGGAGATCAGGCTTTTTCCCCACTACAGAAGTTGTGCTAACAGGTCAATTTTAAAATATTTTCATCATTTTTGCAGCTTGCCAATCTGTCAGAACCGTCCCAGAGTCCAACAATGTTTAGTGAATTATCACGAGTGCATTTGCTATTTCGCCTCTGCCATCTGTTACAGTCCCCTGGGATGCATTCCATCATGGCCAGGAGACCCATCTACCTTTAGGCTGTTATCTTTTCCAAGACTACCTCTTTACTGAGAATGATTGCTTCCATATCCTCATCTGCCATTGCCTCCATAGGCCTGCGACAATGAAACATTGAGAGTACACAGACAGTATGTTCCTGTTAAGGCCAAGGCTGATGAATGTAGAGAATGCTGCCTGCCGAGGGAAATTGAGGGTCTGGTCAAGAAAATGAAGGAGGGATATGGCAGGTACAGACAGCTGTGTTTGTGTGAATACCTGGAGGAGTATAAGGGCTGTAGGAGTATACCCGGACCAACCAACCCAACCACCCTGTAGCTCAACATTTCAATTCCCCCTCCCACTCCACCAAGGATATGCAGGTCTTTGGACTCCTCCATCGTCAGACCACAGCGAAACGACGGTAGGAGGAAGAACGCCTCATCTTCCGGCTAGGAACCCTCCAACCACAAGGGATGAACTCAGATTTCACCAGTTTCCTCATTTCCCCTCCCCCAGCCTGTCTCAGTCAAATCCATCAAATTCAGCACCGCCTTCCTAACCTGCAATCTTCTTCCCGACCTCTCCGCCCCCACCCAGTCTGACCTATCACCCTCACCTTGACCTCTTTCCACCTATCACATTTCCGACGCCCCTCCCCCAAGCCCCTCCTCCCTATCTTTTATCTTAGCCTGCTGGACCAACTTTCCTCATTCCTGAAGAAGGGCTAATACCCGAAACGTCGATTCTCCTGTTCCCTAGATGCTGCCTGACCTGCTGCGCTTTTCCAGCAACACATTTCCATCTCTGATCTCCAGCATCTGCAGACCTCACTTTCTCCTGTAGGAGTATAGCCGAGTGAAACCAGGAGAGCAAAAAGGGGACATGAGATAGCTTTGGGAAATAGGTTTAAGGAGAACCCAAAGAGATTCAACAAATACACCAAGGACAAATGAAAAAACAGGCAGAGAATCGGGATGCTCAAAGACCAACAAGGCTGTCTGTGGAACCATGGGAGGTGGGAGAGATATTATCCGAGGATTTCATGTCAGCTTTTACTGAAAGAGGATGTGGAAGTGAGAGAGTTTGGAAAAATAAATAATGATAACTTGACAAGTGTCCATATTACAGAGAAGGTGGTACTGGATATCTTATAATACATAAAGCTGAATACATCCCTGGGACCTGATCAGAAGTGTCCCAGAACGTTGTGGGAAGTTAGGGAAGTGATTGTCGGGCCCCTCGCTGAGATATTTGTATCACCGAAATCCACAGTTGCAGTGCTGCAAGACAGGCGCCATTATTTGAGAAAGGTGATGAGGAAAGGCCAGGGAACGATACCCCGGTGAACCTGAAGTCAGGCAAATTGTTGGAAGGGCTTCTAAGGGACAGGATTTGGATGTAATTGGAAAGGCAAGAAATGATTAGGGATAGTCAACATGGTTTTGTGCATGGAAATCACTAACTTGGACTCAGAAAGACATTCAGCAAGGTTCCACATAACAGACTGCTTAGCAAATTATACAAAATTGGCTGGAAGATTGGAGACACAGGGTAGTGACGGAGGGTTGCTTTTTGGACTGGAGGCCTGTGATTGGTGCTGGGTCCACTGCTTTTCATCATTTATATAAATGATTTCGGTGTGAATATAGGAGCTATGGTTAGTGCCTTTACATAGACACCAAATTTGGAGGTGCAGTGGACAGGGGAGAAAGTTACCTCAGAGTACAATGGGACATCACTCAAATGGGCTGAGGAGTGGCAGATGGAGTGTAATTCGGAAAAATGTGAGTTGCTGCATTTTGGGAAGGCAAATCAGGGCAGGACTTATACACTTAATGGGAAGGTCCTGGGGAGTGTTGCTGAACAAAGAGACATTGAGGTGCAGGTTCATCGTTCTTTGAAAGTGGAATCATACATAGGCAGGGTAGTGAAGAAGGTGTTTGGTGTACTTGCCTTTATTGGTCTGTGCATTGAGTATAGGAGTTGTGACATTATTTTACAGCTGTACAGGACATTGATTCAGCCATTTCTGGAATTCTGCTTTCAGTCCTGGTCTCCCTGCTATCGGAATGATATTATAAAACTTGAAAGGATTCAGACAAGATGTGCAAAGATGTTGCCAGGGTTGAGGGTTTGACCTATAGGGAGAGGCTGAATAGGCTAGGGCTGTTTTCCCTGGAGCATCGGATGCTGAGAAGTGAACTTCGAGGTTGATAAATCGTGAAGGACATGGTTAGGGTGAACAGCCAGGGTCTTATCCCCAGGTTAGGTTAGTCCAAAAGCAGAGAGCACAGACGTAAGATGTGAGGCAATAGATTTAAAAGGGATCTAAGTAGCAATGTTTTCAAGCTGAATATGGCACGTGTATAGAATGAGCTTGCAGAGGAAGTGTGGAGGCTGATACAATTACAACATTTAAAAGGCATCTGATTGGGTACGTGATTATGAAAATTTTAGAAGGATATGGGCCAAATGTTGACAAATGGGACGAGATTAATTTAGGATAACTGGGTGGCATGGACAAGTTGGACCGAAGGATCTGTTTCTGTGCTGTGCATCTCTATGACACGAATAAATTAAAATTAATGTAGGTTTCTCTTTGATGGAGAGTTAGCAGAAGGTCAGATAATTCTCCTTGGAGCTGAAAAGGTTAAGCAGTGATTTCAACCAGAAGCAGATTTGTTTCCAGGATATTTTATTTACAGAAAGACTGAGAGAAACTATTGTCACAATTTTAGTAACTACTTTCAGGTAATTGGCAAATAATGCAGGTTAAAAATGTGAAGGTTATTTTACTCAGTAGGTTCTGAGCATCTAGAACAGTTTGAACCACAGCTGGATGCAACTTCAGCAGTTATTGTCAAAACAGATTTGGAATTTAACTGTCTGAGGATAAATGTGGAGGGCTACTGGTAAATGGGATGGGGGTAATGGCAGAATGGCAGCATCTCCAGAGGGGGAGAATGCAGCGCCAGTGGGCTGAATAGCACCCAGCCCCTGTGCTCTGTGATACTGCCCCATTGACTGTGAATGATGAAGCTCATCCCAGGGCAGAGCCTTAGTCATGTACAGCACGGAAACAGACCCTTTAGTCAAACTCGTCCACAACGACTATATACCCCAACCTAATCTAGTCCTATATGGCAGCAGGTGGCCCATATCCCTCTACACCCTTCCTATTCATATACTCATCAAGATGCCTTTGAAATAGTGTAACTATACCAGCTGTCACCACTTCCCTGACAGTAGATTCCATACACGCACCACCCTCTACATGAAAAAAGGTGCCCGTTGGGTCCCTTTTATAACTTTCTCCTCTCATCTTAAACCTATGCCCCCTCGTTCTGGACTTCCTAATCCCAGGGAAAAAAAACCTTATCTATGTATCCCATCCATGCCCCTCATGATTTTATAAACCTCTGAGGTCACCTTTCAGCCTCCCACCACTCAAGTCACAATGGGGCCTGGCTGATTGACGGCAGCGTCAGACCAATAGGGGAGTTGGTGTGATCCTCCAGCCAATGGGAGTGTATGAGGAGTGCGGCCAGCAGGTCAACACGTGACCATGAGCTGTGCAGGTGCAGTATCACTGTGATGGGGGAAACTCAGTGAGTGTGAAGGGGGTGGGAGAGACAGGAGAGACTGGGAGAGAGATGGAGTTTGTTTACTGGGAGGGTTTATAAACACACGATGTAGGCTGCTAGACCTGAATTACCAGCTCCCAGTAAATGAAAATCAAAAGAATTGCAGATGCTGTAAATCAGGAACAACAACCAGAAAATACTGAAAATGCTCAGCAGGTCTGGCAGCATCTGTGAAGAGAAATCTGTGTTAACATTTCTGATCCAATGACCCTTCGTCAGAGCTGATGTTACTGAGAAAAAATGTCAGTTTATATGCAGAAGGTAGGGGTTAAGGAGTAAATGATAGATGGTGATAGATTCTAAAGAAAGAGATGGGAGCAGTTGGACAAAGGAATGGATAACGATCTGGCTGGAGGCCGGGGGTGAATAGTTGTTTATGGAGACTGTTAGTGACTAACCATAGGTAATGTGTAATGGCTATGTAATAACAAGGCCTGGTCTATGGGGTAGGGGGGCTTGGACACTAGGACGTGGGAGACTTAGGACCTAAAATTATGGAATCCAATATTGAGCCCAGAGGGCTGAAGGGTCCCAGGTACAAGATGTGGTGGTGATCTTCCAGCTTGTGTTAAAGTGTGGCGCTGGAGAAGAACAGCAGGTGAATTGACATATTGGGCTAAAGCACTTCATCAAGAATGTGAGAGTGGGGAAGAGGGCTGACAGATAATAAGATGGGTGGGTCGGGCTGGCGGTAAGGTGGTTGGGAAGGCGATAGGAAAATGCAAGTGGAGGATAATGGTGAGAGTGTGGAGTGGATAATTGGGAAGGAAGATGGACAGGTGGGACAGTTTGAGGGCGGTGCTGAGTTAGAGGGTTGGATCTGAGATAAGGTCGGGGAGAGGAGATGAGGAAATGTTGATGCCGTGTTGTTGAAGAGTCGCTCCATCTCCACCTATTATTTACTCTTTTACCCCTATCTCCTGCAGTCCAAAGATGTGTACGTTAGGTGAATTGGCCAAGCTAAATTTCCTGTCGTATTCAGGGATGTGTAGGTGAGGTGCATTATTCAGGAGAAATGTAGGATAATAGGGTAGGGGAATGGAGCTGGGTGGGATACTCTTCGGATGGTCAGTGTGGATTTGTTGGGCCGAATGGCCTGTCTCCACACTGTAGGGATTTAATTTTCCCAGCTACCATCGGTTCTGAGGAAGGGTCATGGGACACGGAATGGCCCTTGGTGTGTGCAGGAGCTGGAAACTGGGAAGGGGGAATGGCAGCGGAAACCGGGAGAAAATGATTCAGTTTAGACTGGGAGGTTTTAATTTCACCTCTATACAGGTTGTTAGACCTGAATTAGAAACTCTTGGTCCCACAATTGCAGCAAATAAGAAAACGGCTGTGGGCCTCAGTCACTGATAGGTCCTGGGTTATGGCTGTCATCTTTATTAGGGGCAAGGTACAGTGAGGCGCATGGACATGTCCTCTTCCTGGGTGGGGGAAGGGGGATTTGAAGAGGAGCATTTACACATCAGACACATAGCAGAGAAATATTTGTCTTTTCAATTTATCCTGCACTGATTGAGTTTTGTTTTGTGAATTATTTTTATAGGATATTAATTAAGAATGATTGAGGCCGGGATCTCAAAAACAGATTTCTGCAGTCAACGGAGTCATCAGGATCTGAATATTATTGGCATTTAACAGTGGAAGGAGAAAAGGTTGTCTGTTCCGTCTCTGGGAAAATATCTCCAATACTTTTGTCAAGCAAAATGCAAAAAGATGTTCAAATTCGTGGTTGAATCACCCATGGGCGATTTTGCCTGAGAGGGAGCACAGATTTATCCAAATTATATCTAGTCTCTTTGCAGGAACTGACAGATTATTCCCAATAACCCACTTCATGATGATTACCTGTAAACTCCCTGCAAAATTCTCATTAGAATTCCTTATGAACTCAAATTCCAGCACATTTTCGGGTGGAATGTTCCAGATTCTGAAAACTGTCTGGTGATAGATGCAGGAAACATTGCAGTCTTGATGAAGTGTTGAGATGATCACACCAAGCACTACTGATGCTGCCTGACCTGAACACAATGACCAGTATGGATAAGATGGGGCATTGCTGGAAGTCAGAGTCTATATAATGTGGGCAAGGGGAAGTGCAGCAGGTCAGGCAGATTCAGAGGAGCAGGAAAGTTGATGTTTTGGATCAGTACCCTTTATCAGTCCTGATGAATAGTCCTGACCCGAAAAGTCAACTTGCCAGCCCCATCGTATTCATGCTGGTCATCGATCACCTATTTATTCGAGTCACACGTTCTGGCACTCAGCGTGTAACCGATATTGTAGTGCGTGGTGTGATCATCTCAACACTTCTTCAAGGCTACAATGTTTCCTGCATCTGTCACCATTTCAGATGCTGCCAGACCTGCTGAGGATCTCCAGCACTTTTTGTTTTTATTGTGGATTTCCACCATTTTGCTGAGGCACTTAGAGTCAGAGAGTTATCCAGCACAGAAACAGACCCTTCAGTCCAACTCGTCCATGTCGACCAGATATCCGAAACTGATCCAGCTCCATTTGGGTAAGTTGGCCTATATCACTCTGAACACTTTCTATTCGTGTACCCCTCCAGACGCCTTTTAAAATTAATTCGACCTGTGCTCATCATTCCTATGGCAGCTCATTCCATACACTCACCAATCTCTGAGTGAAACGTTTGGCCCTCAGATCTGTTTGAAACCTTTCCCTTCTCACCGAAAACCCAATTCCCTGTAGTTTTGAACTCCCCGACAGTGGGTGGAAACAAAGACCTGGCTATTCACCCTGTCTGTGCTCCTCTATAAGGTAACCCCTCAGTCTCTGACGCTCTCGGGAAAAAGCCCCAGCCTATTCAGCCTTTCCCTTTAACTCCACAGTCCTAACAATAGCCTTGCAGATATTTTCTGAAACGCTTCTCAAGTTTAGTAAAACAGAGTCATAGAGATGTACAGAATGGAAACAGACCCTCTGTCCTAATCGTCCATGCCAACCAGCTCATTTATACATGTACCAAGCAAGTTATCTCTATGGTCCTTTTGAAGTCTTTCCCCTCTCACGTTAAAGCTATGCCCTCTGCTTTTGGACTCCCCTATCCTGGGAATAAAGAAACTGACTAGCCACCATGTTGTTGCTCCACACAACTTTGAAATGTTGCATCATAATGCCATCCAACAGCATCTACTGCTCCAGGGAAAGTAGCCTCAGCCACCCCTATGGTTCAAATGTTTCAATACTGGCAACACCCTTGTAAATCATTGCTGAACTTATTCTGGTTTCCCAACATCTTTCCTATGGAAGGGAGACCAGAATTAAAAGAAGTCTGGGCATTCCAAAAGTGGCCGAGCCAATATACTGTACAACCGAACCATGATCACCCAACTTCTATACTCAATGCTCTGCCCAATAACAGCTAGCATACCAAACACCATTTTCACTGACCTGTCTACTTTCAAACCCACTTTCAAGTAATTCTCAACCCACACCGCACAATGTATTTGTTCGTGCACACTTCCCAGGAACTTGTCATTATGAGGTTGAGTCGTATTGTGGTAACATTTTTCCGAAATCAGGAAAAAAAGAATTGAGTGTAGTATTGTAAAACTGGCCTCACCAATGCGCAGTACAGCCACAACGTGTCCTTCCTATGTTCGCAAGTTCGCATCCCAGTCATTGATATAAATGACAAAAAGTAGTGGATCAAACAGCGATCGTTGTGACACTCCACTGGTCACAGGCCTCAAGTCTGAAAAGCAGCCCTCCACCACTCTGTCTTCTACCTTTTGAGCCAGTTCTGTACTCAAATAGATGATTTCCTCTGTATTCCATGAGATCTAACCTTGTTAACCAGTCTCCCATGAGGAGCCTTGCAGAACACCTTACTGAAGTTCACGTAGATCATGTCCACCACTCTGCCTTCATCAATCCTTCGTTACTTCTTCAAAAGACATTCTTCCCTTTGGAAAACGTAACAGCTACAGCACCAGAATAATCGGTCCACCGTGTCTATGCAGATTATGAAGCCATTCCAAACTAATTTCATCTGCCTGTACATGATCGATATTCCTGCCAACCCATGCCGGCTTATGTGTTTGCCCTATTGCCTCAAAAACGTTGTGATTGTTCTTGCTTTTGCATCTCCCAGGAGAGTACATTCTAGTCAACTATCACCTTCTGCATAAGAAACTTGCCTGACATATCTCACTTTAAACTTGCACAGATGTTGTTGGAAATTCCCAGCAGGTCATGCAGTATCTGTGAAGAAAAATCAATTAATGTTTCGGGACCGGTCACCCTTCCTCAGAAACATTAACTCTAATTTCTCTTCACAGATGCTGCTAGACCTGCTGAGCTTTTCCAGAAACTTCTGTTTTCTTTCTGGTTAACAGCATCTGCAGTTGTTTCGGTTTGCATTTCCTTTAAATTGCCCCCAGTCCTCTGAAATGTGTGGCTCTAGAATTTGTCACTACCCCCTTGGAAAATAGATTCCGATTATTCACTCTGTCTGTGCCTCTCTGGTTACCCCCCAGCTACTGACTTGCCAAAGACAAAAATCCAAGTTTTTCCAACCTCTCCCAATCCACACAACATCCTGGTAAACCTGTTTTCACCCTCTCCAAAGCCTCCAAATCCCCTTGAAGTCTTTCACCTCTCATGTTAAACCTATGCTCTCTACTCTTAGACTCCCCTACCCCGGGGAGAAAAAAAAGAACCCATGACTAGTCACCCTATTGTTGCTCCTCATAATTTTATAAAGTTCTACAATGCCACCTCAAGTGTCCAGTGATCCAGGGAAAATAGCCACAACCTATTCAGCCTCTCCCTATGGTTCAATAATGGCAACACCCTTGTAAATCGTTTCTGAACTCTTTCAAGTTTCCCAACATCCATCCTGTACCAGGGAAACTGGAATTGAAAGCAGTATGGAAATTCCAAAAGTGGTCGATCCAATAAACTGTACAACCGAAACATGACCTCCCAACTCCTATACTCAATGCACTGCCCAATAACAGTTAGCATACAGCACACCACCTTCACCGACCTGTCTACCTTCAACCCCACTTTTAAGGAACTATCAAACCACACTGCACAGTCTGTTCGTTCGTGCACACTTCCCAGGAACTTGTCATTCTGAGGTTGAGTCCTATTGTGGTAACATCTTTCTGAAATCAGGGAGACTAGAATTGAATGTAGTATTCTAAAACTGGCCTCACCAATGCCCAGTACAGCCACAAAGTGAACTCCTAACTCCTATACTCAGTGACAGAATCCCTACAGTGTGAAAACAGGCCATTCGACCCATGAGACCATACCGATCAACGGAACAGCATCCCACCCTAACCATGTAACCTCTTATTTCCCACAGCGAATCCACCTTACCTACAAGCCTTTGGATTGTGGGAGGAAACGAGAGCACCCAGAGGTAGCCCACACAGAAACACAGTGGGAGAATGTGCAAACACCACGATGACAGTGGAATTGAACCAGTCCATTTATTAATCAGTGCCCTGACCAATAATGGTCAGCATCCCAAATGTCAACATCTGATCTCCCTGAAACTCTATTTTGCAGGAACTATGCAGTTGTTCTGAGCCTTTCAGAGGGATTGAAGTGGATGGAGAGAAAACAGCAACAGGGTTGAATTTTGATCTATAAAAATTCTCTCCATCTTCCCCCTCTCTGTCTGTTCCCCCCTTTCTTCCACTCTCTGTCTGTCCCCCCATCTGTCTGTCTGTTCCCTGTCTGTCTGTCTGTCCCCTCTGTCTGTCCCCCGTCACTTCCTCTGTCCCCACTGTCTGTTCCTCATCTCTCTCTTCATCCTTCTCTCTGCCACCCTTCTCTATCCCGCCACTCTCTCTGTCTCCCCACCCTCTGCCACCCAATGCCTGCCTACCCTCGTCTCCCTAGGTCTGGACTCCCCCACCACAGGGAAAAGACCGTGTCTATTTAACCTATCCATGCTCGGCCTGATTTTATAAATCTCTGTAAGGTCACCTCTCAGCCTCCGACGCTCCAGGTAAAACACCCTATTCAACTCTGGCAACAACCTTGTAATTCTTTTCTGACCCCTTTCAAGTTTGTGAACATCCTTCTGATCGGAAGGAGACCAGAATTGCATGGAATATCCCAAAAGTTTCCTTAGCAATGTCCTGTACAACCACAATATGACCTCCCAACCCCTATACTAAACTATCTGACCAATAAAGGAAAGCAGACCAACTGCCGCTTTCACTATCCTATCTACCTGCGACTCTACTTTCAAGGAACTATGTACCTGCACTCCAAGGTCTCTTTGTTTAGCAACAGTCGGCAGGAACTTACTATTCACTGTATAAGTTCTGCTAGGGTTTGCTTTTCCAAAATGCAGCACCTCACATTTTTCTAAACTGAACTCCTCAGCCCATTCGCCCATGTGATCCAGATGCCTTGTACTCTGAGGTAATCTTTTTCACTGTCCACTCCAACTCCAATTTCGGTGTCATCTGCAAACTTACTAACAATACCTCTTATGTTCACATCCAAGTCAATGATATAAATAATGAAAAGTGGATCCAGCACCGATCCTTGTGACACTCCACTTGTCACAGGCCTCCAGCCTGAACAGCACCCATCCGCCAGTACCCTCTGTCTTCAACCTTTGAGCCAGTTCTGTATCCAAATGGCTAGTTCTCCCTGTATTCCATGAGATCTAACCTTGCTAACCAGTCTCCCATGTGGAACCTTGTCAAAAGCCTGACTGAAGTCCATGCAGATCATAACCACTGCTCTGCCCTCATCAATCCTTTTTGTTACTTCTTCAAAGAAACTGACTCAAGTTCATGAGATGTGATTTCTCACACACAAAGCTGTTAATAATATCCAGGACTTAACTCTGTACACTGGGCTCTGCGTTACCCAGCTATAAATGCTCATATTCTGGATAAAGTTCACGTACACCAGCTTTGTGTTAATGACTGTATATTGAGTCATGTTAATATCACCCACACAGGTGAGTTCCTTTTGAAAGGCAGTCCCAATATCCCTAAACCCCTCCTGTCTGCTCTGTCTCCTCCATCCCCACCATAGACAGTAAGTGGGAGGAGCTCATGGAGATTCCATGCGAGTGAGATTGAGAACATCTTCCCTTCTTTACACCATCCCACCAAGAAATGGTGGTAGGGTCTTTATCTCTAGACCAGGATCAGTGTTGTGTAACAGCATCTTTGAAGAGGCTGATAAGAAAACGTGCTCAAGCCACCAGGCCATGCTGTCTCCCAGCTGTCCCTGCCTGAGCCTCCAAACAGAACCTTTCTGTTCAAAGTTTGTGCGAAGATTTGTAGCTCAGGTGCTCGTTGTTGTGGTTCTGTTCGCCGAGCTGGAATTTTGTGTTGCAAACGTTTCGTCCCCTGGCTAGGCGACATCATCAGTGCTTGGGAGCCTCCTGCGAAGAGCTTCTTTGATGTTTCCTCCAGTGTTTTGGTGGTCTGTCCCTGCCGCTTCCGGTTGTCAGTTTCAGCTGTCCGCTGTAGTGGTTGGTATATTGGGTCCAGGTCGATGTGTTTTTTGATGGAGTTTGTGGATGAATGCCATGCCTCTAGGAATTCCCTGGCTGTACTCTGTCTGGCTTGCCCTATGATAGGAGTGTTGTCCCAGTCGAATTCATGTTGCTTGTTGTCTGCGTGTGTGGCTACTAAGGATAGCTGGTCGTGTTGTTTCGTGGCTAGTTGATGTTCATGTATGCGGATTGTTAGCTGTCTTCCTGTTTGTCCTATATAGTGTTTAGTGCAGTCCTTGCATGGTGTATTGTACAGTACATTCGTCTTGCTCATGTTGGGTATCGGGTCCTTCGTTCTGGTGAGTTGTTGTCTGAGCGTAGCTGTTGGCTTGTGTGCCGTTATGAGTCCTAGGGGTCGCAGTAGTCTGGCAGTCAGTTCCGAGATGCTCCTGATGTATGGTAGTGTGGCTAGTCCTTTTGGTTGTTGTATGTCCTCGTTCCGTGGTCTTTCTCTTAGGCATCTGCTGATGAAGTTGCGCGGGTATCCGTTTTTGGCGAATACCTTGTATAGATGTTCCTCTTCTTCTTTTTGCAGTCCTGGTGTACTGCAGTGTGTTGTGGCCCTTTTGAATAGTGTCCTGATGCAGCTTCGTTTGTGTGTGTTGGGGTGGTTACTTTCATAGTTTAGGACTTGGTCTGTGTGTGTGGCTTTCCTGTATACTCTTGTAGTGAATTCTCCGTCTGGTATTCTCTGTACCATCACGTCTAGGAATGGGAGTTGGCTATCCTTTTCTTCTTTTCTCGTGAATCGGATTCCTGTGAGTGTGGCGTTGATGATCCGGTGTGTTTTTTCTATTTCCGTGTTTTTAATGATTACAAACGTGTCATCGACATATCTGACCCAGAGTTTGGGTTGAATTTGTGGTAGGACTGTTTTTTCTAACCTTTGCATAACTGCCTCTGCTATGAGTCCCGAGATTGGTGATCCCATGGGTGTTCCGTTGATTTGTTCGGAAATCTGGTTGTTGAATGTGAAGTGTGTTGTGAGGCACAAGTCCAGTAGTTTAAGTATGCCGTCTTTGTTGATAGGTTCAGCGTCCTGTTTTCTGTTCTGTATGTCCAGTAGGTTGGCTATTGTTTCTCTGGCTAGGGTTTTGTCAATCGAAGTGAACAGTGCCGTCACGTCGAATGATATCATGGTTTCTTCTTTGTCTATGTGTATATTTCTGATGATGTCCAAGAATTCCTGTGTTGATTGTATAGAGTGTTTGGATCCGCTGACCAGGTGTTTTAGTTTCTGTTGTAGTTCTTTGGCCAGTTTGTATGATGGTGTCCCTGGTAGTGATACTGTGGGTCTGAGTGGGATGCCTGGTTTGTGTACTTTAGGTAATCCACAGAATCTGGGGGTGTTGTTGCTTTCCAGTTTCAATCTTTGTAGAACAGCTCTGGTTATCTGTCCATTTTTTTGTAGATTCCTTAGTGTGTTATTTATCCTATTAGTGAGCTGTGGGGTGGGGTCAAACTCCGTCTTTTGGTAGGTGTTGGTATCTTCAAGTAGTTGTTGTGCTTTTTGGATGTAATCAGATTTATCTCGGATGACCGTCATTCTGCCTTTATCTGCTGGTAGTATGATTATGTTCTTATCGTTTCATAGTGATTTCAGTGCTTCCCTCTCCTTGTTGTTGAGGTTATGTGTTTGTCTTTTCCTTATTATCATAGTTACGACAGTTTGTCTCACTGTTTGTTGTGTCTCTTCTGTCAGTCCATTGTTCCTGAGTGTGCATTCTAGTGCTGCTAGGAAGTCTGCTGTCTTGGCGTCCCTGTGGTTGTAGTTGAGCCCCTTGGCCAGTATTGTTCTTTCCGTGTCTGTGAGCTGTCTGTGCGAGAGGTTTTTAACCCACGTGTGTGTGTTGTAGTGTCCTCTTTGTTGTGTGTTAGTTTGGCCATTTTTTCTTTTAGTGCCGTTTTTATGCGGTGTGTGGTCCTGTTCTGTCCTATGGTGACAGCCTATTCTATGGTCCGCGTCCATTCCTGATTCGTGGTTTTTGAAATTAACGACTTTTGGCGCGCAATTTCATGTCTGTATCTGTGAAGTCGGTTGTGCGCGTCTGTGATCATTACCTGGATCATCCTGAACCCGTTCTGCTGGGCTGTTTCCCTGGCTTGTGGGTTGTTGACTGGCGGTCTGTATCTGACACAATGTGGAAGGATTCGATTCTTTCGGCATTCATGCAGGAACCGGAGTTGTTCGTATGTGGCGCTTAGTCGGTTAGTGCAGGATTCCCATTTCCTGGCTTGTCTCAGCGTCTCTCGCCCGTAAGTGTTCAAAGTTTGTGCGAAGATTTGTAGCTCAGGTGTTCGTTGTTGTGGTTCTGTTCGCCGAGCTGGAAGTTTTTGTTGCAAACGTTTCGTCCCCTGGCTAGGCGACATCATCAGTGCTTGGGAGCCTCCTGCGAAGCGCTTCTTTGATGTTTCCTCCGGTGTTTATCGTGCTCTGTCCTTGCTGCTTCCGGTTGTCAGTTTCAGCTGTCCGCTGTTGTGGTTGGTATATTGGGTCCAGGTCGATGTGTTTGTTGATGGAGTTTGTACAATCAACACAGGAATTCTTGGACATCATCAGAAATATACACACAGACATAGAAGAAACCATGATATCATTCGACGTGACGGCACTGTTCACTTCGATTGACAAAACCCTAGCCAGAGAAACAATGGCCAACCTACTGGACATACAGAACAGAAAACAGGACGCTGAACCTATCAACAAAGACGGCATACTTAAACTACTGGACTTGTGCCTCACAACATACTTCACATTCAACCACCAGATTTCCGAACAAATCATCGGAACACCCATGGGATCACCAATCTCGGGACTCATAGCAGAGGCAGTTATGCAAAGGTTAGAACAAACAGTCCTACCATAAATTTAGCCCAAACTCTGGGTCAGATATGTCGATGACACGTTTGTAATCATTAAAATCACGGAAATAGAAAAAACACACCGGATCATCAACGCCACACTCACAGGAATCCGATTCACGAGAGAAGAAGAAAAGGATAGCCAACTCCCATTCCTAGACGTGATGGTACAGAGAACACCAGACGGAGAATTCACTACAAGGGTATACAGGAAAGCCACACACACAGACCAAGTCCTAAACTATGAAAGTAACCACCCCAACACACACAAACGAAGCTGCATCAGGACACTATTCAAAAGGGCCACAACACACTGCAGTACACCAGGACTGCAAAAAGAAGAAGAGGAACACCTATACAAGGTATTTGCCAAAAACGGATACCCGCGCAACTTCATCAGCAGATGCCTAAGAGAAAGACCACGGAACGAGGACATACAACATCCAAAAGGACTAGCCACACTACCATACATCAGGAGCATCTCGGAACTGACTGCCAGACTACTGCGACCCCTAGGACTCATAACGGCACACAAGCCAACAGCTACGCTCAGACAACAACTCACCAGAACGAAGGACCCGATACCCAACATGAGCAAGACGAATGTAATGTACAAAATACCATGCAAGGACTGCACTAAACACTATATAGGACAAACAGGAAGACAGCTAACAATCCGCATACATGAACATCAACTAGCCACGAAACGACACGACCAGCTATCCTTAGTAGCCACACACGCAGACAACAAGCAACATGAATTCGACTGGGACAACACTCCTATCATAGGGCGAGGCGGACAGAGAACAGCCAGGGAATTCCTAGAGGCATGGCATTCATCCACAAACTCCATCAACAAACACATCGACCTGGACCCAATATACCAACCACTACAGCGGACAGCTGAAACTGACAACCGGAAGCGGCAGGGAGAGACCACTATAAACACCGGAGGAAACATCAAAGAAGCGCTTCACAGGAGGCTCCCAAGCACTGATGATGTCGCCTCGCCAGGGGACGAAACGTTTGCAACAAAAACTTCCAGCTCGGCGAACAGAACCACAAGAACCTTTCTTTAGTTTCTCTCCTGTCAGACTCTCCAATTGCTCAGTTTGTCCAGGATCCCCTCCTGGTGCTGCACTGCTCCTGTCCCTCACTGACCTGTCCATCCCCCAGTGTCCTCCACATTCATTCATTGTTTACAATCCCATTGTCCCAGTCCTCCAGCCCCGCCCCCTCCACTCTATTGGACAGCAGATGCTGTCAATCACCCAGGCTCCTATATGATCTGGAGCATTTGCTGAAAGGGGAGACCAGTGCACGGGCGCAGTGCTGGCCAATTGTCGCAGTGTGTGCAGAGTCGATCAGTGCCAGGGAGGGAGGCTGTGGGTGTGTGGGATTAATCTATCATTTGCAGCTCCATAACTTCCTCCTCTGGGAACAGGACCCGGCGAATAGCCTCTCTCCTGGTATCCTGACGAGTGGTCAAAGTATCACTGGGGGTGCATTTTGCAGAAAGTTATCAGAACGCTTTTTGTGAAGATTCAGGATTGTTATGGAAAGGGACAAGGATGGGTCTGCAATTAGAGGTCGAAATTGGTTCATTTTAGTTCACCCAGATATGTTTTTGCCAGAGTGTGCAAGAAGCAGTGTGTGCAGTATGGTTCTCATCAGAGGGTGGAGGTGGGGAATATAAATGAGATGTTCCAGATTGATTTTTCCCCAATACGGTTCCAACCAGGAAGGAAACCCGGGGACCTAGGTGGTGGATTCACCAACACTCGGGAGGCTCCGAGTCAGAATCATTGATTTGGTTCTGAGTCTGCAGAAAGGAGCGAGGTAACTGAATTCAAGGAGATGAGAGAGATTGTGAAAACTGGGTATGGTGGAAAGGAGTGCGGAGATTGGTTTGGTCTTCAGTTAACAAGAGAGATAAATTAGGAGACTGAGATTTAAAGCTTTGGGGGAACAAGGAAACTACAATTTAATACTATCATTGTCTTATAAAGTTCCATCCTGTATTTACAGTGGTGACTTGTTTTCTCTGTTGTAGGATACTGAAAGGGTGAATTTACAGTTGAGAAATTCAAATTGAACTTCATGTTCAGACCTGAAGGTGACTGGATCCGTCCCAATCTGAATATCATTGGCCTTTTCATCTGGAAGGAAAGGTGTGCATTCTGCCCGTGGACGAATATTTCAAATGTCAGTGCGTCTGGAAAAATTACTGAAACACAGCCAAGTCCATGTTCGCGAAGTTTGTGGCTTTGAATGGAGGCTGGTTATCAGGATTACCTCCATGGCAACAGCAGTTTAAAAAGTCTACTTCAATTCAGCACATTGTGTTTAAACAACACATCCCTCCCCCACACCCCCATGGCTCACTCAAGTACCAGACAGTCTCTTCAGTTTCAGTGGGATTGTCTGTTAGGATTTTGATGTGGAGGAGACGGTGTTGGAGTGGGGTGGGAAAATTTATAAATCTCACAACACCAGATTATAGTCCAACAGGTTTATTTGGAAGCACGAGCTTTCCGAGCACGGCGTAATTTTTAACTTTATCAGGTGTATCTCTATGATGATAGACTTCTTCAGTTAAGTACTTCAACAATTACAGAGGCCACAAGTTCCCCTCTAGCAGTGTCAACTGCTATTCTGGCCCTGGGGATAATACTCGTCACTTTTTATCCCCAATCCCATCAAGCTTTCTGTTGATCTTTAAAGTTTTTCTAATCTCCTAGCTTCTCCTTGGTCTTTGCCAATTTGTATGCCTTATATTTCAATTTGATAGACTCCCTTATTTCCTGAGCCACCCATGTCAGATTATTCCGTTTCCTACAGTCCTTCCTTTTCACTGATATATACTTTTGCTAAACACTGAAAAATTGCTTTGATATTTCTCCACTGGCCGTCAACCGTCCCACCGTAAAGTCTTTGCTTCCAGTCTACATTAGCAAACTCCTGCCTCATCCTATTGTTTTCGCCAGGATCTTGGGATTGGATTTAATCTTCCCGCTTTCCATCTGTATTCGAAATTCATCCATACTTATCATAAATCAGATTACAAGGTGAGGTGATGTTTCCTGGGTGTTTTGGTTTTCATTATCAGTGATCTTGGCTTTGTAATAAAGTATAGGATAGATATTCACAACAGCGTATTCTGGAAAGTGTGAATGTACTACACAGTTTAAAACCATAAACCACTGTCTTCCCTCAGTTTAAAATTGCAAAATTATTATCTCCTACATGCTTCCTCACTATCTAAGTTTGGAATGCTAATCCACCTGACTATCCGGCATTTTTCGAAAATCTCCTTGGGTGAATGTGGTGAATTTTGGATTCAGCTTTCCAGTTATTACCGTAAGAAGATAAGCACTGTGCACAGGAGAGGCAATGCAGCCTTTCGAACCAGCTCCACCATTTAATACCATGATGATTGAGCTCACCTCGGTCTCAGCTGGATTTTCCCGCCTGCTCTCTCTCACCCTTCAACTCATTGCAAATTAAAACTTCGTTAAATTTGCTCATTGTCCTGGCATCCACTGCATTTTGAATAGGGAATTCCACAGATTCACAGCACATTGAGATAAGTACATTCTTCTTCATGAGAATAGAATAGAGTCCCTATAGTGCAAAGAGCGAGTATTCATCTATCAAGTCCACACCAACCCTATGATGAGCATCCTATTCAGACCCACACATTGCCTGTAACCCTGCATTTCCCATGTTTAATGGCTTAACCGGCACATGCATGGACACTGTGGGCAATTTAGTTTGGCCAGTCCACCTAACCTGCACATATTTGGACTGTGGGAGGAAACTGGAGCACCCAGAGGAAACCCACGCAAACATGGGCAGAACGTGTAAACTCCACACAGTCACCTAAGGCTGGAATCAAACCCGGTCCCTGACGCTGTGAGGCAGCGGTGCGAGCCCCTGAGCCACCTCTGCTTAAAATCTGCTACCCTGCCCCACAATTGTCTGAATCTATGTTCTTTACATCAGAAATCAGGTTGTGGAAGCAGATGTCTCAGTAAAACCCAGTGACAGCCCATATGCCCAGTGTGTCTGAATGGGGATCCTAAACCCAACACCTTCCACCCCACACTTTTCATTCACTTTCCAGAGACAGGGCTCCAGTGACCTCATGGGTACTACAACTCCCGCAATCCCTGAGGCAGGTACCACACGTGTTTGGGGATTCCGGCACTGTAAATGTACAGAATGTGGGCTGATTTTGGAGCATGTGCTTTGGGGTAAGTAGCGGAAAGTACTTCCCACAGTGATTGGCTGGAGGAGAAACGTATCTGCTTGCAGTATTGATCGGTTGGGGGGCCAAAGTCCATCCCCAACTCGTCATAACACTGGGAATCGACCAATGGGAAACAATCTGACCCATTCTCCCAGACTGAAGTTCCTCTTCTGTCCAGGATTAGATTACTTACAGTGTGGAAACAGGCCCTTCAGCCCAACAAGTCCACACCGACCCTCCGAAGAACAACCCACCCAGACCCATTCCCCTACAATTACCCCTTCACCTAACCCTACGGGCAATTTAGCATAACCAATTCACCTAACCTACACATCCTTGTGACTGTGGGAGGAAACTGGAGCACCTGGAGGAAACCAACGCAGACACGGGGAGAATGTGCAAACTCCACACAGACAATTGCCCGAGGTGGGAATTGAACCCGGGTCTCTGGCGCTGTGATGTAGCAGTGCTAACCACTGTGCCACTGTGCTGCCCACATTCCTTTTTGTTTCCTTTTGTTTCATTCTGCTGTTACATTATTGACTTGCAGCAACTGAAGGGAAAGGAAGTGAACCCAGAAAGGGTGCAGAGTCTAACCAGGGATGGGAATTTTGGAATGTATCTGTTTATCAGCAACTCCATGAGAATGGGGAGGGTGTACATTAGGAGGCAGCAGAGTCAGAATGATCCAGAGTAAGTGGGCTGGAGGGTTACAGCTTTGCCGGGAGAAGGGGTAAAAAGATAGCCCAGAGAAACTAGAATTGTTCTGAATTCCTAGTCTGTACATATTCCTTTATACAGGGTTCTAGATGGTGAAGATTTGCAGACTGAAATCTCAAACTCATGTGCAGATTGTGATTAAGTTAATCCGCATTTCAAGAACCAAACATAGAGAATCACTCGGCCAAAATCCTGCAACACTCGCCAAATCACAGCATTGTCGGTCCATCTGCACTAAATGGACTGTGAATGGTTCAAGATAGCAGCTCACTACCATGTTCTCAAGGGTAACTAGAGATGGGGAATAAATGTTGGCTGAGCCAGTGATGCCCATATCCTGGAAATGGTTTCTATCTCGAGTTGCTAAAACGCAGTTGATGTTACTGCAGGATGATGAGCGATACTGAGTGCTTCCTCCAGGAGGCAGCACCATCACATTACCTCTGTTTACACCCACACAGTAACACCGCAATGTCACTGGAACAAAAGACAGTGAAGCCAAAGCAGGGCTTAGATATAGTTCTTTGAGGTAAAGTCATCAAAGGGGATTGGAGAACAGCAGGAACAGGAGATTGAGCTGCATGGTTAGCTGTTTCCCCTTGAATGGTGGAGCACGAGGGAAAGGCCGAATAGCCTCCTCCTGCTGCTATCTACCAGATATGTATATAGCCATGGAGCCCGGGTAGGAAGACGTAGGCAGGGCAGGGATTCTCCAGAAGATTGCACTTCCACATTAGGTTTCAGTGAGGGATGGTTTGATGGATTTATTTAACATTTGTCTTTAACACAAGGTTTGTGAATTTGGTTTTAAAATATTGTAGCTGTTTATTCCACAATAAATAAAACTAAAAGAAAAGAAACGAATCTATCTGAATATAGCAGTTTTTAAAAATTCCAAACGCCCTGTAAAACAAAATCCTGTCTATTCCCGGACACCATCCTTTCCAGTTATTCAAACCCCTGAGAACTATTCCCTCCCTCTCTGAACCTTTGGTTTGATTTAAGTGCTTTTCAGTTCTCCATCTTTGAGCTGTGTTCTCTTTTTTCCCCATTTCTCCTACCCAGAGATGTTACCACACACAGCTGAGCAACTTTCCCACCATCAACATCATCATTACGCCATTCTGTTTTTTGCTAATATATAATCACCAGCAGCAAAACACCCGTGTAACCAATTGAATATTTACAAACAAATCCCAAGTAAATCATTGCAAAGACAGAGTGGGAAGGGACAAATCAAAGTAGAGTTGGGAGTGAGGGGGCAGCAGTGGAGTTAAAGCACTGTATCCCCTGCGATGCCCACCTCTATCTAAAGGCATCGAGAGCATTGATACACACCACATGCTCCTTCTCCAATACACCCTGTTGTGTCGCCTTTATCCTCAATCACAGAATAGAATCCCGACAGTGTGGAAGGAGAGCATTTGCCCATCAAACCCCACCAACCATCCAAAGAGCATCCCACCTGGAGCACTCCATCCCTGTAACACTGCATTTCCCATGGCTGATCCACATAGTCTGCACATTCCTGGATACTGTGGACAATTTAGCACGACTGATCCACCTAACCCACAAATCTTTGCACTGTGGGAGGAAACCAGAGCTCCTGGAGGGGACCCACACTATCCTGGGGAGAATGTGCAAACTCCACACAGGTTGGTGACCAAGGATGGACTCCAACCTTGTACCTGGTGCTGTGAAGCAGCAGTGCTATAATCCCAATTTAAATCAAATCAGATGATCCCTGTTCATTGTCACATTACTGTTTATTGGAGACTTATTGCCCAGAGAGACATCCTGAGATTCAGAAAGAGACAATATAAATTCAGTCAACTCCAGCCAAGTTAATGTGATTAACAACAACATTGTTACTACAACAGTGTCATCAGACCTCATACCTACTCTATCATTTACGATTTTTAACCCATGGGATGTTTGTTACCAGCTTCGATGACAGCCATAATGCTCTGACCATTTTGACGGAGCCAGTACAAGTCAGTTCTAATAATTATCAATAGATTGAATCTAAACAGGATGCCCCACAACAGGAAGTGCTCTGACACTCAATGCCTGTAAGCCAAGGTAATTTTCCGAAAACCACTCACATCTGGCAATACCATTGAAGATATTTTATACTGTAACCTTTCTGTCTCAATTGCCAGTTCCAGTCCATGAAGCAGCCAGTAACATGCGCCAATGAATTTAATTCTAACAGCAGCATTGACCTCGCAGGAGAGATTGAGGAACTTGAAGCTGTCTTCTCTGGAGTATCTAAAATGAAACACTTCAAATGAACAAAAATCTTCAAGAGCTCAATAGGATAGATACAGGAAGGATGTGCTCCGAGGCTGGTGTGCCTGGAATACAATAAGCACTAACTACGGTGTCTTTACCCAGCATCCCCTTTAGCTGCATAAATGTTTAAGATTTATTTGCTGCTCTAATTGCACTCTCTTGATCACTTCCATGTTTAACTGCTGTAATATTGGTGTCTATGCAAATGTATAAAATTTAATTTAATCCGTCCCAAAAATTCTTTTTCGCATCAGAGAGCGGCGGGAGCTGGGCGGAAGTGAAGGCAGAGTGCAAAGCCAGTTGGGAAGTTAAGTGATTGTTATTTGAATGGGTGTGTTCTTGGGTCACTGGGGTATGTTTTGTGGTAAGCATACATTCTACAAGACAGCCGGTCTGCACCTTAATAGGTTAGGGACCAGCATTCTGGCAGGCAGGTTTGCTACTGCAACACAGCGATGTTTAAACTAAGTAGCGGGGGGGAGGGGACAAACTGGATGATTAAGAAGGAAATTGGAGGGAAAGTTAGAACAAGGGAAGTCAAGAAAGACACCTGTATCAGTGCAGTAGAAAACTCAGAAAGGGATCATGCTGTAAGGTTGAGTGAAAAAGGAGTTGATGGGAAGATTGAGGGCAGTAACAAATTAAAAACACTATACATGAATGCACGAAGCATTAGAAATAAGATGGATGAGCTTGAGGCTCTTTTGGAAATTGGCAGATACGATATTGTGGGGATAACTGAGACGTGGCTTCAAGTGGACAGGGCCTGGGAAATGAATATTCAAGGCTACACCTGCTATTGTAAGGACAGACTGACGGGCAGAGGGGCTGGGGTGGCCATGTTGGTAAGGGATGATATTCAGACCCTTGCACGGGGGGACCGAGAATCAGGGGATGTAGAGTCAGTGTGGATAGAGCTGAGAAATACTAAGGTTAAAAAGACCCTCTTGGGACTTATCCACAGGTCCCGAAACAGTAATCTTGATGTCGGCTGTAAGTTAAATCAGGAGCTGAAATTGGCCTGTCGCAAAGATGTTACTACAGTTGTTATGGGGGATTTCAACATGCAGGTAGACTGGGGGAATCAGGATGGTATTGGACCTCAAGAAAGAGACTTTGTGGAGTGCCTCAGAGATGGATTCTTAGAACAGCTGGTGCTGGAGCCGACAAGGGAGAAGGCAATTCTGATATTGTGCAACGAACCAGAATTGGTCAAGGACCTCGAAGTGAAGAAGCCATTGGGGGAAGTAGTGACCATAATACAATAACTTCAATCTGCAATTTGAGAGGGAGAGGGTACAATCGGAAGTGACAATATATCAGTTGAATAAAGGGAACTATGGAGCTATGAGGGAGGAGCTGGTCAAAGTTCAATGGTGCAATACTTAAGCAGGGATGACAGTGGAGGAACAATGGCGGATATTTCTGTGTATAATGTAGAAGTTGCAGGATCAGTTCATTCCAAAAAGAAGAAAGATCCTAGGAGGAGGCATGGGTGGCCATGGCTGACGAGGGAAGTTAAGAAACATATAAAGTTAAAAGAGAAAAAGTATAACATAGCAAAGACAAGTGGGAAAACGGAGGGCTGGGAAGCTTTTAAAGAACACCAGAGGATTACTAAGAAGGAAATACGCAGAGAAAAAATGAGGTACGAAGGGAAACTGGCCAATAATATAAAGGAGAATAGTAAAAGTTTTTTTTTAAGGTATGTGAATCGCAAAAAAAATGGTTAAGACAAAAATTGGGCCCTTGAAGACAGAAACAGGGGAATATATTACGGGGAACAAAGAAATGGCAGAAGAATTGAATTGGTACTTCAGATCTGTGTTCACTGGGGAAGACATAAGCAATCTCCCTGAGGTAACAGTAGTTGAAGGACCTGAACTTAAGGGACTTTATATTTGCCAGGAATTTGTGTTGGAGAGACTGCTAGGTCTGAAGGTTGGTAAGTCCCCGGGGCCTGATGGTCTACATCCCAGGGTACTGAAGGAGGTGGCTCGAGAAATCGTGGATGCATTGGTGATCATTTTCCAGAGTTCGATAGATTCAGGATCAGTTCCTGCGGATTGAAGGGTGGCTAATGTTTTACCACTTTTTAAGAAAGGTGGGAGAGAGAAACCAGGAAATTATAGACCAGCTAGTTTGTCCTCAGTGGTGGGAAAGATGCTGGAGTCTATTATAAAGGATGAAATTACGACACATCTGGAAAGTAGTAACAGGATAGGTCAGAGTCAGCATGGATTTATGAAGTAGAAATCATGCTTGACTAATCTTCTGGAATTTTTTGAGGATGTAACTCTGAAGATGGACGAGGGACATCCAGTAGATGTAGTATACCTGGACTTTCAGAAAGCTTTTGATAAAGTCCCACATAGGAGGTTAGTGTGCAAAACTAGGGTGCATGGTATTGGGGGCAATGTACTAGATTGGATTGAAAATTGGTTGGCTGATATGAAACAAAGGGTAGTGATAAACGGCTCCATTTTGGAATGGCAGGCAGTGACCAGTGGGGTACCGCAGGGATCACTACTGGGACCGCAGCTTTTCACAATATATATTAATGATATAGAAGATGGTATTAGCAATAACATTAGCAAATTTGCTGATGATACTAAGCTGGGTGGCAGGTTGAAATGTGATGAGGATGTTAGGAGATTACAGGGTGACCTGGACATGATGCATGGCAGATGCAGTTTAATGTGGATAAATATATGGTTATCCACTTTGGTGGCAAGAACAGGAAGGCAGATTACTACCTAAATTGAATCAATTTCGGTAAAGGGGCAGTACAGGGAGATCTGGATGTTCTTGTACACCAGTCAATGAAGGTAAGCATGCAGGTACAGCAGGTAGTGAAGAAAGCTAAGAGCATGCTGGCCTTAATAACAAGAGGGATTGAGTATAGAAGCAAAGAGGTTCTTCTGCAGCTGTACAGGGCCCTTTGTGCAGTTCTGGTCTCGAAATTTGAGGAAAGACATTCTGGCTATTGAGGGAGTGCAGCGTAGGTTCACGAGGTCAATTCCTGGAATGGCGGGATTACCTTACACTGAAAGACTTGAGCGACTGGGCTTGTATACCCTTGAGTTTAGAAGACTGAGAGGGGATCTAGTTGAGACATATAAGATTATTAAAGGATTGAACACTCTGGAGGCAGGAAACATGTTTCCGCTAATGGGTGAGTGTCGAACCAGAGGACACAGCTTAAAAATACGGGGTAGACAATTTAGGACAGAGATGAGGAGAAATTTCTTCACCCAGAGAGTGGTGGCTCTGTGGAATGCTCTGCCCCAGAGGGCAGTGGAGGCCCAGTCTCTGGATTCATTTAATAAAGAGTTGGATAGAGCTCTCAAGGATTGTGGAATCAAGGGTTATGGAGATAAGGCAGGAACAGGATGCTGATTAAGGATGATCAGCCATGATCATATTGAATGGTGGTGCAGGCTCGAAGGGCAGAATGACCTACTCCTGCACCTATTGTGTATTGTCTCTCTGTACCTGTGTCTCACTTGTGTTCACTGAGACACTCATTCAATCTGACCTCTTTACAAACCCTGCCCTGATATTTCCTTGGAGGGCTCAGAATGAAATATTCACAGAATTGTTACTGCACAAAAGGAGGCTGATTGGCTGATCAGCTCTCCAAAGGATCATCTCACTGAATGCCATTCTTCTCTCTTTACCCCATAAACCTTCCCATTCGTCCTCTTCTCGTAACACCAGCGAGTTCACAAGTAACCACAGCGATTGGATTTATTTTGTTTGTTCATGGGCTCATGGCATCACTTGCTAGGGCAGCATTTGTCATCCATTGTAACTGCACAAGAGATGGTTCAGAGTCAACCCCATTATTCAGGGTCTGGCTTCACATGTAGGATGGACCAGGTCAGAATTAACACAGTTTCCCAGACCCAATGACATGAAGAGTTGATTTCTGGCATATTAAAAATGAAAGACCAAAATGGGTTTTATTCTGATTGAGCACGTTCCCCTGTTTTTTCAGTTGTTATTGACAATCTCATTCCCCTCGCACCAGAACTTGTTACAGACAGTGTGACAGAAAAGGCACAATGGTCAGCTGCAGCAGGTCCCCTTGACAGGTCACTAGACCCAAAGGTTCACTCTCCACAGATGCTGCCACACCTGCTGAATACTTGCAGCAATTTCTGTTTTTTTTCCTGATTTCCCAGCATTTGCAGATGGTTAGTTTTTCAATATTCATCTTTTGTGTTGCAGAGGCGTTTATTGATGAGTTTGGAGAGTTTCGAACATTGCAAGTTAGGCCACAAATCAGCCATGATCCATTGAACGTCAGAGAAGGGTTGAAGGGCTGAATGGTCTCCTCCTGTTCCAATGAAAGTTGTCCATCTGCAGCTTGTGGCAACATTTCCCCTCACTGCTCACTTCACCTCCATGTCTAACACACTGTTACTGACTGAACAAACCTCCTGTGTTTGAACTAAACCTGCTAATGTTCAGTGGTTCCCTCTCCTGCCACCCGGGTTTAACTCTCATCGTGGAATGCTGTCTCGTATTACTGCGGGAATGCCCACTAAGGACTCAGCCTGGAGTCTGTATCCCCTGGGACCCACAATCACCGTTTATTTCCTTATTCCTATTTCATTCTGGCTATTGAACTCTCGGTTTCAATCCATTCTCCTGTCATGCTTTTCAACATACCCATGTGGGTGGACTATAGGCAGCTGGGATTTAATGAAGGGAAGTGGGGATTAGGCAGAAGCACGAGGAGAGGCGACAGCAAAGACAGTTCTCATTGTAACAGCAGAGTTTCTCCATGACCCAGTGAGTGGTGAGGCACCTAAGATTGTGGGGGGAGGCAGATTCAATCAGGGATTCGGGAAAACACTCAGACAATGACCTATCTATCTGATTGTTAACTCAGATAGATAGGCAGAAAGAAAGATGCACATTTAGATAGCAACTGTGATAACCTGGGGCAAAGAAACATGCCAATACAGCAAACCTGCACATTTGTGGGAGGATCATAGATTATGTCTCAGTACTCAGAATTGAGGATGAAGGCTCACAAATACTTGACTCTGACGCAAATGCGCTGTTTTTTTTTTCAATATAAAATCTGGGAGAAACCGTAGCCAGAAAGATTTCCGATTCTCTCATGAGGAAGAGAATTCAAAACTCTTGCCACTGACCCAGGGGCACAGTGAAGTCACAGAGGTCCGGGAACCATTAGAAATGTAACAGTTTGTGGGCAAGGTGGGGCGAGACAAGGACAAAAAGACAGTCTGTGACACGGGAGAAGGCAGGAGAGATTAAACAGCAGAAATGGTAATCCCTCAAGGTCACGGAGAATGGAGTGAGGGCTGGGAAAGAAACAAGGAAACAAGGTGTGCAGCTGTCAAAGAAATACATTGAAACAACAGATTATAACAACGCAGAGGGAAGAGTTCACAGTCTGAAATTGTTGCTCTCATTGGTGAGTACAGAACACTGTAAAGCCTAGGTCGTTCTATTCCAGCCAACACATACAGGATGGACCAAGTAGCCTCGATCTGGGCTGTAACTTACTGACAAATTTATTCTGACATTTGGAATTCAGGTCGGATGATATTCATAAATTGTCAAATTGGACTTGAGTTTAATATTCTGGAGAAATGTCAAATAAATCGCAATGATCCCATTCTGCAGACTTTAGTCCATAGCCCTGCATATTCCAGCATTTCATTTACATCCATGTCCTTTTATTCTAATGTGATGGTGACTACTGCCTCTACCACCCCATCAGTGAGTTCCTGCTCCCCACCGTGTTTGCATGAAATGAATTCTCCCCTCCCCTTCTTTCTGAGAATTGGTTTCAATCAAAAACCTCCAGTTTCTGACCTCTCTGTTATAAATAGCTCCTTCCTATCCACTCGATCTGGATTCCTCAGCATCTTATTACTTCAATTAAATCTCAGCTCATCCTCCTCGGAAATCATCCCCAACCTATCCAACCTTTCCTCAGAGCAGACATTCTGCAATCATGGAAATAATTCTGATCAATCTCCTCTGTACCCTCTCTGGTGAGAACACATCAATGTCGGGAGTAGGAGTGAGTGCCGTACTTTAACCGTGGATTAACTCGTGTTCCTGACATTTCCAGTGTCGCCTCCGTGTTCTTGTGGTTGTCGCTCACACAAGAAGTGTCCTGGTTTTCCCACATGGAACTGGATGTGCAGTCCATGGGACTGGGATTCCCTACCATGTGTTTATTTGTTAAGATTTGGAGATGCCGGTGTTGGACTGGGGTGTACAAAGCTGGGGTGATAACTAGACAATATGCTGAAGGTGTTGGCCCCCTGTGTTCTCTGCCTATGCCATGATGTTTAGATTGATTCTAATCTAAAAAGTGAGATAACAGAGTTTGACATAAATGCATGCAGTTTTTGAGCTCAGAGTTCTACATGAATGCATGTAGTTTTTGAGCAAAGTACAATGTATCTCTGTAAGTTAACAGGTGATAGTGGAGGGCTCGATCGTAACACAAAATTTATAACAAAACATGTTAACATATTGTCTAGCTATCACCATTGTTAACAGCTAACCCGAAAATGCAACTTAAAAAAAGGGTTTTGTGATTTACACATGAAAGAAGTGAAACTATCACTGTCTTCTAACAGATGAAAGGCTTAACAGACAATCGATTTTTCAATGTATAATTTCAGTTACATCAACTGTAAATTTTTGCTATAAATTCTTTGTTACGATTGAGCCCTCCATTATCACCTGATGAAGGTGCGCCGCTCCGAAAGCAAGCGTGCTTCCAATTAAACCTGTTGGACTATAACCTGGTGTTATGTGATTTTTAACTTTATTTGTTAACTAATCCTAAATTAACTTCAGATTAAAACAAGACTATCAGCTACCCACCAATCAACTTCTTCCATTATTCTCAAGTCACCTTACTTTTTAAAATCTCTTTAAAATCATTACTACCTAAACACAACAGGCTTTAATTTGCTGAACAAGTATTCAGATGTCTTCTCTGTTACAATCACTTGAAGATTATCATTACCTTCAGCTACATCTGATGAATTGAACACTGATTGTAAATATATGAATATCAAATGGACTTGAGTTTTATGGTAATTAATCTAGTCTGACATTCTTTTTCATTAATATCAATATAAACAGCAACGAGGTTGATTCATACCTGCCCTCTGGGCAATTAAGGATGGGCAGTAAATGCTGCCGGGCCAGTGACACCATTATCCTGAGAATGAACGAAGGAAAATAAAAGTCTCTACCCAGTGTGAATCTGTACATGTTCAACGATGTTGTGAACATGCAAAACTTTATGAACTGCCAATAACACTGTTCATTACTTGGTGTGAACAAGAGAAAAAAAAAACATTCAACTGTGGTTATGAGTAAATTCACTGGTGTCTCAGCAGGATGGATGCCTGAGTGAATCCCTCCCCCCCTCCCCTACCCACACACACACACACACACACACACACACACACACACACACACACAGAGCAGGTGAACAGCTTCTCCCCAATCTGACTGGTTTGGCCAGTTTCCAAGTGGGAATGGGTAAAGAATTCCCTTCTGGCATTCCCCACATTTCCAGAGTCTGTCCATAGTGTGTTTTGCCATTTCAGATAAATGCTGGCAGACTGTTAGACACACCGTTACCCCTGCCCCTTGGAACCTAGTATAAAGCAGTAAACACTATCACCTGCTGTGGATGGACTGCCTGTATTAGTCTGTGTAGGAACACTGAGCAGATTTACCTCAATGACAATTTAATCGGTGATCAGAGCAAGTTCAGCAAGTCCAGATAAAATGCATTATAGCACAGAGAGGCCCATCAAGTCCAAGTTGGCACTCTGTAGCAGAATCCCTTATTCTCATTCCCCATACGTTCCCCCAAACTCTGCAATTTTATTTCCCTCAGATCTGATATAATTGTTTTTATCAATCGTTCATCTTCTCTGCTTGCACCATCATAATAGACAGCATGTGCTGCATATTTCCAGCTAATACATTCAGCAGAAACATTTGCTCATCTTCTGCTTTTTTAAACCTTACATCTGATCTTAATTCTTGTGCCATCACCTGTCGAATACCGATATTTTTATCTGCTATATCTAGATCTGTTACAATCTTATACAGCTCTATCAAGAATATATTCAACTTGTTTACTTCAAAGAAAATACAAATTTCTTCAAATCAATCCAGTGACTGCATTTTCTTCATCAGTGAACCACTCCAGTAAGTCTGTACTCCACACTCTGAAAATCACTCATATCCTTCATTGTTGATGTCTATTTTGTTCCACAAATCCAGACGACGCAAGTTTTCTGCACAACAGCAGTAGCTTTATTATCGGACAGCCGGCGACAGTTTCAAAGCATCTCTAAAGTAGCCGAGTGGTTACTTGCAGAGACTCTTCTTCACGAATTTCTGCCTTACCCACAGAGATAGTATATTTAATAGGAATTAGACAAAGGCATGGGCAATTGTCATTTCATAGTTTAAAGCAGGTAATTATGAATTTACGAAGCTTGATGAATGGCGATGTCCTGTGATAACGTGTGAAAGGATTAAAGAAACTGATTATCGTATTGTTCATGTTTATGTGTTGATAGGAAGAGATTAAGGCAGAAGGGTTCTTCCTTCAGTAAATGGGAGATTCACTTACCTATGCTAATTTGGAGGGGAAGTAAGACAATGGGAGCAGGAAGCAGTTTAACAGGGTTGTGCCCAGGGCTCTCAGTCTTGTCTGAAAAGGGCAAATTCCTCTGTCTGGGGTTACCCACATGTGTGGCTCCAATAGGTTCTATTTCTAAGCTCCAGTCAGCCTCCCCCCTACTGAGTATTGTATTGTAAGAGTACAGGCCTTCAGTTGATACTGCATTTTGGCAGGGGAATGATAAGATTACTTATAGTGTGGAAACAGGCCCTACGGCCCAACAAGTCCACACCGACCCTTCGAAGAGCAATCCACGCAAACCCATTCCCCTACACATTTTTGGACCGTGGAAGGAAACCGGAGCACCCGGAGAAACCCCACGCAGACACGGGGAGAATGTGCAAACTCCACACAGACAGTTACCTGAGGCAGTAATGGAACCTGGGTCTCTGGCGCTGTTAGGCAGCAGTGCTAACCACTGTGCTACCGTGCTGCCCATAAACCTTGAGTCCCCGATGTGTCCTGAAAGAGAAGCAAAGCATGGAACTGGCCCCTCTGTGGTATTTTAACTCCCTCATCCTGATCAGGAATCTGTTGACCAGAATTGGATGCAATGATTGAATGTGACCTAACTAGAGCTTTGTCAAGGGTCAGCATCTTTTCCATGAATTTGTTATCATTCCCCCTATTAATGAAGCCCCGCATCCAATATGTTTTCCTCAAAACACTTTATGTTATTTCTCCTTTAATGATTTGTACACATTGTCCCCCATTCCCGCTGTCCTGCTTTTTGTGCCTGTGCCATTCAAATATATATTGCCTTTCTACGTTGCTTCTCTCAAAATGCATCAACTTACTGTGTGTTATAAAGAAGGGACACATTCCACTCAAAATATTATCTCTCGCTCCACACATTCTACCTCCTGGAAAACAGGACAGGACAGCACTGGAATAATCGGCCCACCATGCCTGTGCGGATCATGATGCTATTCCAAACTAATTCCATCTGTCTGTATATGATCTATATACTTGCCCACCCATGCCTGCTTATGTGTCTGCCCAAATGCCTAAAAAACGTTGTGATTGTTTCTGCTTTTACCATCTCTCAGGCAAGTACATTCTAGTGACTGGCCACCTTCTGCAGAAGAAACTTACCTGACACAACTCCCTTTAAACTTGCTCAGGTGGTTTTGGAAATGCTCAGCAGATCATACAGCATCTGTGAAGAAAAATCAGTTAATGTTTCGAGTCCGGTCCCCCTTCCTCAGAAACGTTAACTCTAACTTCTCTTCACAGATGCTGCTAGACCTGCTGAGCTTTTCCAGAAACTTCTGTTTTTCTTTCTGGTTTACAGCATCTGCAGTTGTTTTGGTTTTCATTTCCTTTAAACTTGCCACCCTTCCCTTAAATCTATGGCCTCTAGAATTTGTCATTTCCACCTTGGAAAAAGATTCAAATTATTCACTCTGTCTGTGCCTCTCAGATCACTCCGCAGCTACTGACTTTCCAAAGACAACAATTCAAGATTTTCCAACCTTTTCCAATCCAGGCAACATCCTGGTAAACCTGTTTGCACCCTCTCCAAAGCCTCCACATCCTCCTTATAATGTGGTGATCAAAACAGCACACAATACCCCAAAGATGGCCTAATGACAGTTTTATAATGGCCACCTTCTGCATAAGAAACTTGCCTGATACAACTCCCTTTAAACTTGTGCAGATGGTTTTGGAAATGCTCAGCAGCAGAGAGCGGCGGGAGCTGGGTGGAAATGAAGTCGGAGGGCAAAGCCAGTCGGGAAGGTAAGTGATTGTTATTTGAGTGGAGAAGGAACCCGAGACACTACACGTGTAGTGTCTCCCACCCTCCCTCCTCCGTTAAACTAAAAAAAGGACTCAGTCAGCTGAACAGGTAAGCTACTTAGTGTTCTTGTTTTGGAGACTAAGTGTAGAGTTATGGCAGTGCAGGCAGTGGAATGTTCTTCCTGCAGGATGTTTGAGGTAGGGGTGACCACCGATACTCCTGCCGACTTCACCTGCAGGAGGTGCAGCCAGCTCCAGCTCCTCACAGACCACGTTAGGGAACGGGATCTGGAGTTGGATGAGCTGAGAATTTTTCGAGACGCTGAGAGGGTGACAGATAGAAGCTACAGGGACATAGTTACGCCAGGGAACAGAGTTAGCTAAAGAACAGTTAGAGGTGGGGAGGGGAGGAAGCAGGCAATGCAGGGATCCCCTGTGGTCGTTCCACTCAGCAATAAGTATACCGCTTTGGATACTGTTGGGGGGGACGGCCTAGCAGGTGTAAGCTGCAGTGACCGGGTCTCTGGCACGTGGTCTGGCTCTGAGGCACAGAAGGGAAAGGGGGCGAGGAGGAGAGCGCTAGTTATAGGAGACTCTATAGTTAGAGGGACAGAGAGGCGGTTCTGTGGACATGGGCGAGACTCTCGGATGGTTTGTTGCCTCCCGGGTGCCAGGGTCCGAGACGTTCAGAATCCTTAAGGGGGAGGGTGTGCAGCCAGAAGTCGCGGTGCACATTGGCACCAACGACAAAGGTCGGAAGAGGGGTGGAGACGTCATTCAGGAGCTCAGGGAGTTAGGCTGGAAGCTAAAAGCTAGGATGGACAGAGTCGTCATCTCTGGGTTGTTGCCGGTGCCACGTGACAGTGAGGCAAGGAATAGGGTGAGAGTGCAGTTGAACACGTGGCTGCAAGGATGGTGTAGGAGGGAGGGCTTCAGGTATTTGGACAATTGGACAGCATTCTGGGGAAGGTGGGGCCTGTAAAAGCAGGACGGGTTGCACCTGAACCAGAAGGACACCAATATCCTGGGAGGTAGGTTTGCTAGCATTTTTTGGGGGGGGGGGGGGGGTGGTTAAACAATTTGGCAGGCGGATGGATCCGGACTTGTAGTCCAGCAAGTAGGTTAGCTGTTTTTCAGGATGTCCAAGAATATCGGGAGGCTGTGGAGAAGGTAGCACTGACAGGGAATACTTCCGGACACAGTGATGGGTTCAAGTGTGTATACTTCAGTGCAAGGTGTATCAGAAATAAGGTGGGTGAACTTAAGGCGTGGATTGGTACTTGGGACTACGATGTTGTGGCCATCACAGAAACGTGAATAGAAGAGGGACAGGAATGGCTGTTGGAGGTTCCACGTTACAGGTGTTTCAGTAAGATTAGGGAGGGTGGTAAAAAAGGAGGGGGTGTGGCGTTGCTAATTAGAAATGGTTGAATCGCTGCAGAAAGGCAGTTCGACGGGGATCTGCCTTTGGAGGTAGGATGAGCTGAAGTCAGAAATAGGAAAGGTGCAGTCACCTTGTTGGGTGTTTACTATAGGCCCCCCAGTAGCAGCAGAGATGTGGAGAAACATATTGGGAAACAGATTTTGGAAAGGTGCAGAAGCCACAGGGTAATAGTCATGGATGATTTCAACTTCCCAAATATTGATTGGAATCTCTTTAGATCAAGTAGATTGGACGGGTTTGCACAGTGTTTGCGCAGTGAGTCCAGGAAGCTTTTCTAACTCAGAATGTAGATTGTCCGACCAGAGGGGAGGCCAAATTGGATTTGTTACTCAGTAACGAACCGGGACAAGTGATGGAATTGTTACTGGGTGAGCATTTTGGTGATGGTGACCACAATTCTGTGACTTTCACCTTGGTTATGGAGAGAGATAGGTGCGTGCATCAGGGTAGGTTTTACAATTGGGTGAAGGGTAAATACGATGTTGCAAGACAGGATCTGAGGAGCATAAGTGATCTGAGGATCTGAAGTTGTCAAGGAAGGAAGTCATTGAAACGTGGAATTTTTTCAAGGAACAGATACGACGTGTCCTTGATGTGTATGTGCCTGTCAGGCAGGAAAGAGATGGTCGTGTGAGGGAACCTTGGTTGACGAAGGAGGTTGAATGTCTAGTGAAGAGGAAGAAGGAGGCTTACATAGGTTTGAGGAAACAAGGCTCAGACAGAGCGTTGGAGGGATACAGGATATCGAGGAGCGAACTGAAGAAAGGGATGAGGAGAACTAAGAGAGGGCATGAAAAATCTTTGGCGGGTAGTATCAAGAATAACCCCAAGGCCTTTTATCCGTATATGAGAAACATGAGAATGACGCGAACGAGGCTAGGTCCGATCAAGGACAGTAGTGGGAGACTGTGTATTGAGTCGCAAGAGATGGGAGAGGTCTTGAATGAGTACTTTTCTTCAGTATTTACAAATGGGAGGGACCGTATTGTTGAAGAGGAGAGTATGAAACGGACTGGTAAGCTAGAGGAGACACTTGTTAGGAAGGAAGATGTGTTGCGCATTTTGAAAAGCTTGAGGATAGACAAGTCCCCCGGGCCTGACGGGATATATCCTAGGATTATGTGGGAAGCAAGAAAGGAAATTGCAGAGCCGTTGGCAATGATCTGTTCGTCTTCACTGTCAACGGTGTTGGTACGAGGGGAGGGGAGAGTGGCGAATGTTGTCCCCCTGTTCAAAAAAGTGAATAGGGATAACCCCGGGAATTACAGGCCAGTTAGTCTTACTTCGGTGGTAGCTGAAAATGTGTTGCTGGAAAAGCGCAGCCGGTTAGGCAGCATCCAGGGAACAGGAGAATCGAGGTTTCGGGCATAAGCCCTTCTTCAGGAATGAGGAAAGTAGGCAAAGTAATGGAAAGGGTACTGAGGAATCGGATTTATGAGTATCTGGAAAGACGCTGCTTGATTAGGGACAGCCAGCACGGATTTGTGAGGGTGGGTCTTGCCTTACAAGTCGTATTGAATTCTTTGAGGATGTGACCAAGCATGTGGATGAGGGTAGAGCAGTGGATGTAGTGTACATGGATTTTAGCAAGGCATTTGATAAGATTTCCTATGGTAGGCTTATGCGGAAAATCAGGAGGCATGGGATAGTGGGAAATTTGGCCAGTTGGATAGAGAACTGGCTAACCAGTCGAAGTCAAAGAGTGGTGGTAGATGGTAAATATTCAGCCTGGAGCCCAGTTACAAGTTGAGTTCCCCGCAGGGATCAGTCCTGAGTCCTCTGCTGTTTTTATTAATGACTTGGAAGAGGGAGCCGAAGGGTGGGTCAGTAAATTTGCAGACGATACGAAGATTGGTGGAGTTGTGGATAGTGAGGAGGGCTGTTGTCGGCTGCAAAGGGACTTAGATATGATGTAGAGCTGGGCTGAGGAGGGGCAGATGGAGTTCAATCCTGACAAGTGTGAGGTTGTCCATTTTGGAAGGACAAATAAGAATGCGGAAAACAGGGTTAACGGTAGGGTTCTTAGTAAGGTGGAGGAGCAGAGGGATCTTGTGGACTATGTTCATAGATCTTTGAAGGTTGCCACTCAGGTGCATAGAGTTTGTAAGAAGGCCTATGGTGTATTAGCGTTCATTAGCAGAGGGATTGAATTCAAGAGTCGTGAGGTGATGTTGCAGCTGTTTAGGACCTTGGTAAGGCCACATTTGGAGTACAGTGTGCAGTTCTGGTCGCCTCACTTTAGGAAAGATGTGGAAGCTTTGGAGAGGGTGCAGAGAAGATTTACCAGGATGTTGCCTGGAATGGAGAATAGGTCGTACGAGGGTAGGTTGAGAGTGCTAGGCCTTTTCCCATTGGAACGGCAAAGGATAAGGGGTGACTTGATAGGGGTTTATAAGATGATCAGTGGAATAGATAGAGTAGACAGTCAGAGACTTTTTACCCAGGTACAGCAGTGTTACAAGGGAACATAAATTTAAGGTGAAGGATGGAAGGTATGGGGGAATGTCAGGGGTAGGTTCTTTACCCAGAAAGTGGTGGGGGCATGGTATGCGTTGCCTGTGGGATGGGCAGAGTCAGAACCATTGGCGACCTTTAAGCGGCAATTTGATAGGTACATGGATAGGTGCTTAAGCTAGGACAAATATTCGGTACAACATCGTGGGCCGAAGGGCCTGTTCTGTGCTGTATTGTTCTATGTTCTATGTTTTATAATCAGTCCCTGGCAGAAGAAGGCAAGCATGCCATACCCCTCCTTCACGACTTCCAGGGAGCTGTGAACTTGCACCTAAAGATCCCTCTGTATATCAATGCTGCTCAGGGCACTACCTTTTAGTGTATACATTCCTTTTGCAATGAGCCTCCCAAAATGCATCACCTCACACTTGTCTGAATTAAAATCTATCTGCAATTTCTCCACATATTTTTCCAACTGATCTCTTCCTTGCTGTATCCTTTGACAACATTCTTCGTGATTCACAATGTTGTGAGTTTGTACAATCTGCAAACTTGCTAATTAAATCGTTTACATTTTCAAACTAATCATTGATACATGTAACCAACAACAGATGTCCCAGTTCTGATCCTTGTGGAACAGAGGCACTGGTCATTGACCTCCAGCCAGCAACTTGCCCCTGCACAACTATTACTGGGAGAAATATCAAAGAGGAGCTTTGAGTTCTGTGTTTAGCAGCACGACCAATGTTTATTCAGAGCTCCTTACTAGTGCATGACGAAGAGTTGCCTCTCTGGAATTCTCTGGCTCCCCCAGACAAGTACAGCATTTTGATGTGATTCCTGCATACGTCCCAGTAATATTTTCCCCCTGACCCGATCTCCTGGGTTCCGGATGTCAGCTCGGATGTTTCTGTGCTCCGTTTCCCAGTCTCTGATTCTCTGTCCCTCTGCACCTTCCCTCTCAGCTCATTCAGTTGCTTTGCCCGTTCTTTCACAAATTGTTTAACCCTATCTTTGCCATTGCACAAGTCCAGCCCTTCCACTACCATACCACCTGCAGTTGCATCGCCCATCCAGTCACTGATTCAAAGGGACAGCCCCGTTCCCTTTGCTGGGGTTGACCTCAGTTTCATTAGGATGGTGTGGAGTACGTTAACCCATCCCTGACTGTCTCTGACACAGCCTAAGTTAGACTAGCTTTCAGTGTCTGCTTCATTCCTTCTACTGTCCCTGAGCTCGGGGGGTGGTATGGAGGATGGGATTTCTGTTCAATACCAAACAGGGCACATAGCTGTGTAACTACGTTGCCTGGAACATGTGTCCCCTGGTCAGCATTTGCAGGGATTGCTGCCACCCACTGAGTAAACCTGTTTATTAAGACCCAGCAGGACTTCCTTCCCCGGGATTGGAATGGGTGTGTGTGTAAAATCCATCCATAATTGTTCCCATGGGCCCCTGGGTCCCTGCTGCTGCCTCAATTTTATCCTGATTGCTTTCCCTGGTTCACACTGTGTACAGACTACACACCTTTGACAAAGCCTTGCTGTTCCAGGCCACCTCTGTAGTGGGACATCTGATATTGCATTTTATCCTGCCCAATATGGGCTGACCCATGATATGTTTTTAATCATGTTTGTCTTACACAGTGTAGTGGCACTGCTGTATCATCCAGACTCTGTCGTGTCCTCTTACTATCCCATCCTTTTCCCATTCCTGTTTCTCCTGTTGTGGGGCTGTATCTGGGAAGGTCTTTAAACTTCCCTTCCTTGGTGTGGGCGACACGGTGGCACAGTGCTTAGCATTGCTGCCTCGCAGTGCCTGAGACCCGGGTTCAATTCCCGCCTCAGGCGCCTGACTGTGTGAGTTTGAACATTCTCCGCGTGGCTTTCCTACGAGTGCTCCGTTTTCCTCCCACAATCCAAAGATCTGCAGGTCAAAGATCTGCAGGTGGGTTGCGCTTCGGCGGGTTGGCGTGGACTTGTTGGGCCGAAGGGCCTGTTTCCACACTGTAATGTAATCTAATCTTATTTAGCTGCTGCCACTTCCCCAAATGTCTGCACTGTTTCAGTCAGTATTTTACCTGCCTTAGCCACATACTCACTGCGGTGTGGGGTTTCTACTTTCCTTTGAGCTCTAATCTTCAAGGAGGAGAAAGTGAGGACTGCAGATGCTGGAGATCAGAGCTTAACAATGTGTTGCTGGAAAAGTGCAGCAGGTCAGGCAGCATCAAAGGAACAGGAGAATTGACGTTTCGGGCATAAAGAAGAAGGGCTTATGCCTAAAACGTCCTGTTCCATTGATGCTGCCTGACCTGCTGCACTTTTCCAGCAACACATTTTTAAGCTCTAATCTTCGTTATTGCTGCTCCCACCAACTCTTTGACCTGTTCTTCATGCTCTAGGTGGCCCCCAGACAGGGTGATGTACCTTCACCGAGCCCAGGCATGAACTATACCAAAGGCATGCTGACGGTCTGTGTAAATTTTGCCTCCCTGACCCCTGGCTAATGTCCGTGCTTCTGTCAGGGCTCGTGATGGTTCTCTATTTCTGGATAAGTCCCCACAAAATTCAAACAATAATTAAACCATCCTAAAGTTTGCCTGACCCCTTGACGGTGCGTGGGTGGATAGTTTAGTAATCATAGTTCTTGGTCCCGCTGGGACTGTCTCCTCTCCGTTCCTGATTTCATCTCCCCAGTATGATGTCCTAGTTCCGTCTCTCCCTACCTTCCCAGTTGCACTCTCTGTGCGTTAAGTTTAAACCCAGCCTGGCTAACCTGACCCAATACTCTGTTTAATATCTGGATATGTTCTTTCTCACCGATTGTGGTGATGAGGTGTTGGTAAGATCAATGTGACTAAATCCATCAAACACACATCAGTGGGATATACTGCAATATTGTGGGATCCCTAAGGTACTAGCATCCTGGCGGTCTGTTCTCCTCGGTCAGTAAACTTTGTTATATAGTGTTATATTTCCAGCTTCTGTCAATCTTTCACTGTCACAATTACTGCCTCTTCAGCCCCAGCTTTGATGAGATACTGTTTGTGTGGGAAGTGAGGGGGCCCTCGATCTCTACAGGCTCGATAGATAACATCCCACTTTGTTATTTAGTGTCCACATTGACATGAAAAAATATTTTAGTTTGCAAGTTGTTCTGCTCTCGGAATAATTTGAAATGAATTGTGATTATGAATTTAACATCTAAAATATATTTTCAAGAGAATAATCAGATATTCTTGGAGGAAATTAGGATAGAAAATAAATATGTATACATTGATATGAATAGTTTAAAAACATTTAGAAATTGACCGGGATTATTTGATGGAGAGAGACTGCACAATTATAAAGATTAATTCGCCTTTTTCATTGCATTGTTGGTTTCACTAGAATCTGTTGTGTTCTAAGCTCTTGTTGTGTGCGATGGACTGTCGCTAATAGCTTAATTTATCTGACAGATCCTGAGCAGGTTTCCTTTGTCTGTAAACCAGGTGGGCAGTGAGTAATACATCTGCTTTTCTTCGGGCAAGCAAAGATTCATTTCTAAGGAAATAAGTGGCAATTCACACTGAGAATGATTTCTACACACCATCAGCAGGGAAGCGATTTTCTAAAGTATTCCAATCTGTACGTATAATTATGATGGTATCTGTGTTTGTCGGTTTGTGGAGGATTCAGGCCCCTTGTTCTGAACTGTTTGTATACAAGCAATTGTTTCATTATGTCTCTGCCAAGAATGTTGTTTACTTTCCCCTTTTACCATGATTCTGGGAGATTACTTTCTGCAGATTAGACTATTCTGTGAATCAGTAATTTTCAGTAACTCAACATTGAATGGTTTTGACTCTAACAGAGCAGTGGCCTTGTTTTCAGTTAATTATTCACTTTCCATTTCCTGGTTGTGTTGAATGTTACAGAAACAGACTCTGAGCAATGTTTCCATTCACTTGTGTTGGATTCATTGACAGCCACGTGGTCAGTCAGTTTCAGGCTGATGGATCAATTTCTCTGTCCTGTTAGGCAATGGTCACTTGCTCAGTTTCCAATGTCTCTCCTCATTGTCAGTCCATCAGCTGCTGCAACCTTCCATCCAGCATTTGTTCCCTCTCACCATGACTATTCTAATACAGTCCCAGCTTGTCTCCCACATTCTACCTCCATTTACTCATGGTCATCTCAGATTCTCCTATCTGTGTCCCTTCACCAAGTCACGTAAGACGTCTACCTCAGGTTTAACCTGATCTACATTATGTTTAGAAAGTTCATTCCAAAATTTGGTTCACTGCTTTTAAATCTACCCGGGACTTCACCCTGTCCTCCCTGCGTAGTTCCACACCTCCCTGAGGTATCTGCACTCATCCAATTCCAGCTGTATGAGAGTTTCTTATTTTATTCTCCTCCCTGTTGGGTGGCTTTAGTTTCAGCTGCCTTGAACCTAAACTTGGTAATTCTCTTTCTCCATTCCCTTCAATTCTCCTCCATTCTATAAGCTCTCCTTAACATCCACCTGTTTGATCAAGGTTTTGGTTTCCAATCTTAAAACTCTCCCTTTGTAGATAGGTAACACCCTCATGGTATCATTGCTGAACCATTAATATTCTCGGAACCTTGATTCAAATTCTACCACGGCAGATGTGGAATTTGAATTCAGTGTAAATCTAGAAGTATGACGCTATTGATGACAATGAAATTATCGTCGATTGTCAGGAAAAACCCATCTGGTTCACTGATGTCCTTTAGGGAAGGAAGCTGCCATCCTTACCTGGTCTGGCCTACATGTGACTCATAACCCACAGTAATGTGATTGACTCTTACCTGCCCTCTGGGTAGTAAATGCTGCCCGAGCCAGTGGTACCTACATCCAGCGAATGCATTTTAAACAAAGCTCTCAGTCCTGGGATCATGTGAGAAAAAGCAGAAGGTGCACATTTGGCCCTCCGAGCCTGCTCCACCATTCAATAAGATCAGGCCTGATCTGTTAGTGATTTGTAATCCATCTCCCACCAATGCCCCTTAACAAAAATCTATCAACCTGTGTCTTAAAAATATTCAGGGAGCACACCTTCTGGGGCAGAGAGTTCCAAAGTTGCACAGCTCTCTGATAGGAAACAAATCTCGTCAACACTGTCCTGAAAGTGTAAACCCAATTTTAAAGCAGTTCCCTCTGGTTCAGGAATGACCCACGAAAGGAACCGTCCATTCCACATCCTCCTTATCAAACCATTCAGGACCTTAGACACTTCAGTCATGTCACCCTTCACTCTCGGAAACTCCAGCGGAAACAAACCCACCCTGTCCAACTGATCCGCATTTTATTTCTGTCACGCCGGATGTGAGTGGGGTTGAAAGGTTGTGCTTATGATGCAGTGAATGTATTGCTTCACTGTGTGGGGTCTACAAGTCAATGTGAGCCATACTAGCTTTGCTGCCTCACTGTATTACATATATCTTACTCCACTGTGGTGTTTCCACCCTTCCCTCCGTTGTCGAACGAAAAGCAAGGAGAAAGAGATTGAGAAAAGTTGTTAGATAAGTTGTTGTCACCTAGAAGGTACTTGGTCTGTTTGTAAAGACTGCATTAGAATTGAAATAACCAGTTGGTTAATATTACTGACAAAATATTACCAACAATTTATCAATGACCGAGGCCAGGCTTATCAGCTGATAACTTATTTTACCTTATACCCCTCTTATACTGGAGTGTTATATTAGCAATTTTCCTGTCCTCTGGCACTCGCCCTGACTCCAGTGATACCTGAAAGCTCACATCTAAAGCCACCACTATCTCTTCAGCTATTGCCGTCAGAACTCTGGGGAGTAGTACATCTGGGCCAGGTGTTTTATCTAATTTCAGACCTTTCAGTTTTCTAGCATCTTCTCCTTGGTGATGGCCACCGCACTCATCTCTGTCCCCTTGATTCTCTTGAAGTTTTGGGATTTTGCTAGTGTCTTCCACCGTGAAGACGGATGCAAAGTACTTATTCAGTTCCTCAGCCATTTCTTTGTTCGCCGTGACTACTCTTCCAGCCTTATTTTCCAGCGGCCCAATGTCCACGTTTGCCTCTTTTGAACTTTGTATATCTCAAAACACTCTGGCAATCTTGTTTTTAATATTACTGACTCGCTTTCCCACAAGATTATTCTTTTCCTCCTTACCTCTTCCTTCATTATCCTCCATTGGTGTTTCTAGGCTTCCCAATCCTCTGGTTTCCCACTGCACTTTGCCACATGATGTGATTTCTCTTTTGCTTTTATGCTGTCCCTGACTTCCAGAGTCAGAGATGATTGCCTCATGCTCTCTTTAATGCGTGTCTTTCTCCTCGGGATGAATGTTTGCTGTGTCACCCGGATTACTCCCATAAACCCCTCCCATCGCTGTTCCACTGTCTTTCCTGTTACGCTCTTCTCCCAATCAATTCTCTCCAGCTTCTCCCTCATGTCTCAGTAGATGCCTTTATTCAGTTGTAATTCAGTTACATCTGATTCCCCCTTCTCCCTCTCAAACTGCCGAGTAAATTCTATCATATTAGGGTCACTGCCACCTCAGGGTTCATTCACGTTAAGCTCCCTTATCAAGGCTACCTCATTGCACAACACTAAATCCGGTATTTCCTGTTCTCTAGTGGGTTCCAGAAGTTGCTCTGTAAAGCCATCTTCTAGAAATTCCACAAATTAATTTTCTTGCAATCTACTGTCAACCTGATTTTCTCAGTCCCCCTGCATATTGAAATCCCCCCGATCACTGTAACCATGCCTTTCTTACACGCTTTTCCTATCTCCCCATGTATCTTATGCCCCAAGTTTGACTAGTGTTTGGAGGTCTCTAGATAACTCCCATTATCGTGTTTTTCCCTTTGCGAATCTACATTATCTGACTCCACTTAATTTATTGCTATTAATTTACCTTCATTTCTTAATCATCAGGCAACCCCAGTCACTCTTACCCCCACCTGTCTTTTCATTTGGATGTCCGTCTTTGAATATTTAGCTCCCAGAAAGATTCAGCCTTATCTTTTGCACTGATGTGCTCGGCTTTTCCACCATTGTCGATGGGAATACTGGTGGAGCCTCCTCCTCCAGTGAGTTGTTAAATTGTCCTCCACCATTTTCGACTGGATGTGGCAGGAATGCAGAGATTAGATCTGATCTGTTGGTCACTGCATCACTTAGCTCTATTACTTGCTGCTTATACTGTTTGGCATACAAGGTTGCTGTTTGGTCGCTTCACCAGATTGGCACCTCATTTTTAGGTATGCCTGGTGCTGCTCCTGGCATGCCCTCCTGCATTCTCCATTGAATCAGGATTGATCCCTTGACTTGATGGTCATAGTTGTGTGGGGGATATGTCATACCATGAGGTTACAAATTGTGCTAGTGCACAGTTCTGCTGCTACTGGGGGCGTAACGCCTCATGGACACCTTGTCTTGAGCTGCTAGATCAGTTCAAAGTCTGTCCCATTTAGCACGGTCACAGTGCCATACAACACGATGGAGGTTATTCTCAATTTGAAGGTGGGACTGTTTCCACAAGGTCTGTGCAGTGGTCGCTCTTACTGATATCATCATGGATAGATGCACCTGCAGCTAGCAGATTGGTAAGGATGAGCTCAAGTATGTTTTTCCCTCTTGTTGATTCTCTCACCAATGACTGCAGACCCAGCCTCACAGCTATGTCCTTTAGGACCCAACCAACTCCATCAGTAGTACTGCCGCCGAAGCACTCTTGATGGTGAACATTGAAATCCTCAACACAGAGTACATTTTGTGCCCTTGCCATCCTCAGTGATTCCTTCAATTGCTTTTTAAAAATTCATTTGTGTGACTTGGGCATCGCTGGTTGGCAAGAATTAATAGTTCATCACTATTTGCCTTTGAGAATGTGGTGCTGAACTGCCTATTTGAATCGTTGCAGTCCACTTGTTTTGGGCTTTTGACGCACAATGCCATTAGGGAGGGAATTCCAGGATTTTGATCCAACAACTGTGAAGGAACGAATATATATTGCCAAGACAAGGTGGTCAGTGGCTTGGAAGGAATCTTGTAGGTGGTGATGTTTCCAAGTACCTGCTGCTCTTGTCCTTCTGGACGGAAGTAGAGGGCCATGTAGAGGGCCCAGCACCGATCCTTGTGGCACTCCACTGGTCACAGGCCTCCAGTCTGAAAAGCAACCCTCCACCACCACCCTCTGTCTTCTACGTTTGAGCCAGTTATGTATCCAAATGGCTAGTTCTCCCTGTATTCCATGAGATCTAACCTTGCTAATCAGTCTCCCATGGGGAACTTTGTTGAACACCTTACTGAAGTCCATATAGATCACATCTCCTGCTCTGCCCTCATCAATCTTCTTTGTTACTTCTTCAAAAAACTCAATCAATTTGTCAGACATGATTTCCATCTTAGTTTCATTCCTTCTGGCCCAGGAGATTTATCTATCCCCATGCTTTTCAATATTTTCAGCACATCCTCCATCTTAACATCAACCTGTTGGAGCGTATCAGTCTGTCTCTTGCCGTCCTCAAAAAGGACACGTTCCTACTCACTAGTGAATACTGAGACAAAGTATACATTAAGTACCTCCCATATTTCCACCAACTCCTGGCCCAAGATCCCTTCACTGTAAGGGGTATAATTGTGGAATTATGTCTCAGTACTGAATTAATGTAATTGCAGTGTATAACATCTTAATTACTGTGAGTATCAAATTGTATTTTAACTGAGGAAACAAAGTTGAATTGATTTGGTTATATTCCATTTCATGCTAGCAATAAGAGTTTCCTTTTCTCATTCGTAAAACTTACTTAAAATTCATCTCACTTTTATGTACAGAAAGTAGAATTGACATTTGTTTGTTCCTTTCTTTATCGAAGACTGTTCATTTTGAATTTGTAGAAATTGTACATTCTTGGAAGGAAGAGAAATTGTCTTCAGCTGAATATTCACATTGAACGACTGATGCATTTTTTAAAAGAAGTCAGCATACAATGATAACACAGTCAATTTGTTGTTTGAAGAATTGTCATGGGATTCTTGTTTATTTAAGACCATCATTCCTATATTCTATTATTATTGTAAACTGCTTTTTCATTTCCAGACCATCACACACAGAAACTACCTAATTAATTTCCACTCCAATTACTACAATAAACAGCTGATTAGTTTTCATTTGAGTAACCACATTAAATGTGCCATTACAGTCCTGCCCGTCCTGGGTGGGAACATTTTCAAAGGAGCTGTGCTCGTGTCTCTACTACAAGACCAGGAGGCAAGGTTTCAAATCACACCTTCAACTGAACTGTATCAGAGCTGCTGTGAATGTTGATTAGAAAATACCTAAGCACAGATTGAATTGCTTTTCTGTCCAACATTAGATCTGCTTCTATCTATTATTCGTTGCAATAATCACAAAATCTGATAGTTATTTTTGTCAGATTACCAAGAAATAAATGTGAAGGTATACCCCACTTTGCAAAAGTTTGCTTTACGCCACTTTGCTTTTACAAAATAATTACCTTAGTACCTATTTTCTCTCGCTGAAAAAATCCGAAGTGGATTTTTGCTTTTAAGAAATTGAGGGATTTTTTTTCCCATACAAGTTAATGCTTTTTCGATTTACGCCATTTCAGCTCGTGAAAGGTTTCATTGCAATGCTCTACTTTCGGATAGTGGGGGATACCTGTATCGAATTACGTTGCTTATAAGTTCCTGAAGAATATTTGGGAATGTTGCAGGAATGGTGCAGAATTTGGGTGGCACGGTGGCTCAGTGGTTAGCACTGTTGCCTCAATTCTGTGTGGCAACTGTCTGTGTGGAGTTTGCACATGCTCTCCGTGTCTGCGTGGGTTTTCTCCGGGTGCTCTGGTTTCCTCCCACCGTCCAAAGATATGCAGGTTAGGTGAATTGGCCATTCTAAATTGCCCGTAGTGTTAGATGGGTTAGTCAGGGGTAAATGGAGGGGAATGGGTCTGGGTGGGTTGCTCTTTGGAGGGTTGGTGTGGACTTGTTGGGCCGACGGGCCTGTTTCCACACTGTAGGGAATCTAATCTAGTCTAAAGGTTAAAATGTCTAAATCCAATTGATCATTCTTTTTTGTTTGGACTTGCCCCTTTGAAAATATCGAAACACATGAAACATTATTCTTTCATACTATAAATTTGAAATAAAGTTGATTTCTTCTTCAGTAAACTAACAAATCCCACTACCTATTTCTTGTCAGTCAACTGATTACCTACTTTGTAACTAAATGTTGTGATTCGTCTAAATATTGCTTTGTCCTTTCATCAAAATAATTTTAAATTCTTGTTCAATTTATGAATTGTCAGAAAATTGTTTTTATTTTTCCATTTACTTGTTCACTTTGAGATTAAAATGCTTTGAAAATATTGGAGTGTGTTCATTTGAAAGTAAGCTTTTCACATCCGTCACATATCTTGCTTGTTGCATTGTGGATTAAGAATGCTTCCTGGTGGAATTCCAGTAAAAGCCAAACATTAACTAAGATCTTAACACCCAATTATCAATCTGTTGTTACATCATATAAAATATATCAATGTTATTGATATCAATACTCACACAAACTATTGCACATAAAGCCACACAAAGGTCTTCTTGGCTATAATGCAAGGTTACAGGAATATGGAAGGGAGATGAGTCTGGGTGGGATGATCTTCGGTGTATTCGTGTGCACTTGATGGGCTGAATAACATGTTTCCACGCTGAGGGAATTCCATAATTACTGTACAGTAGAGCAATCTGAGTAAGTATCTTATTGTTCTTGAGAGCAATAATCCCAGTAAACATTTGGTTGTCATTCCATCCAATAAATGCAATCGATATCTTATATTGCAATTCAGTAATTGCATACGATTCCTGTTGCTGAAGGCAATAGTCATACTTTATCATGAATTATCAAGGATGCAACAGCAAAAACATTGAAATGTTGATAGTTCTAATTTGTAGCAAGCTTCCAAACTGCATTCCAGTCCAAATATCACGAAAATTGTCCAATTTTGCCTGAGTAAATGTTTAGAGCTTGTGTCCATTAAAAAGAATTAATTGCCTATTCAGAGCAAATACTGAAAGTTGCCGCTGTAATTTTAATTTACAGTGTCTTTAATTCGGTTAAACATTCCTGTTAATTGCTCCTCATTTTCTTTCTAACTCGAATTCAAATGTCAAATCATTGGTCATAGTAAAATTATATGTATTAGAAAATAGTATTCTCCACAAGGAAACAAATGGAAGGACATACAGAAATATTGAACAGCCTATACATTGGAATGAAAAAAATAATTACTTCTCGTATACACTTTTATAATTCACCAATCCTGCCAACACATTCAAATTCTCAGTTCATCGATCTTCATGTGTATCTAATCAATGTCAGTGTAAACTGCATGAAAATACTGAATCATTTTATTTGTTAAATGACTAAAATAATTATTACTTGTTGTGATTCTGTTCGCCGAGCTGGGAATTTGTGTTGCAGACATTTCGTCCCTTGTCTAGGTGACATCCTCAGTGCTTGGGAGCCTCCTGTGAAGCGCATCTGGCTTCACTTCATGAGGCTCCCAAGCACTGAGGATGTCACCTAGACAGGGGACGAAATGTCTGCAACACAAATTCCCAGCTCGGCGAACAGAACCACAACAACGAGCACCCGAGCTACAAATCTCCTCACAAACTTTGAATACTTATTACTTAATTGTTATTATAAATGTGAATTATATTTTAACTCTGCACTGAGGTAAAATGACCATCGATCCTAAATTGGACATTCTAAATTCACCCAACGCTGGAGTAACTGGGCTGAGCAGAAAATTTGCAAAACTCAATGAAACAGCAGATAGTATCAGTTGGCTGCAGAGAACAGTGGAAACCCAAGTCAAAGAGATCTCAAAGTTTCAGGGGGATCCAGTTGCAACCAGCTCAATAGTTGTGTTTTGGAGGAGTTTCGTCCAGACTTGCAGTTATCTTGACTTCCTGCCAGTGTCTCAGCACTTTACACTTCTCCACCAGAGCAATATCAAAGGGTGTTGGAGTCACCCTGCTGGAAGCTTTAAATCCAGCTCATGGCCACTTTAGGACCTTTATCACTCGACTATTAATCATTTCCAAACCATTTAAAACCGCTTAACATTATTGAAATCAATGTACACACAAACACTGTGATACATAAAAACACATGACTGTCTTCAAGTCCGTGTAATTACTGTTCAGTGGAAAATGCTTCGTAAGTAACATATGCTTGGGTTGTATATCTACAGCACGCATCTGGTTATCACCTCATCCAAGTGATCTGCGAAAGATAATTTACACACTACATGTTGCTCAGATTAATAATCACTATTTAATACTAATGCCTGAGGATATTAATATTATAATGTATGTGATGATATTCCTGAATATTTGGAAGATTTCCAATAATTTTCCATCCCAATCATCAATTACAAATGTGTAATTGTGGCTGAGTACATCAATGTCTGCAAAATTTTTCAACACATCTCCATTAAAATTACTCATTTGTTTATTCAGGCCAAATATTGAAAAAGTCAGTGACTGTGTATCTTTATAGGATACCTACATTCCTCATCTACTTATTTTCATCCTAATTGTGGCTTGAATGTCGAAATATTAATGATATGAAAAATTACAGGAAATGTATTCTTTTTTGTTGAGAAGTAAAGCAGAGAAAGAATACTTGAATAACTGAGAATTATGAATGACAAAATAATACTGTTTAATAATCCCTCAATGTCATTTTTTCCAAAACATCACCACAGCATTTTAATCTTCAATTTACTGATCTTAATGAATGTCTAATCAACATTAGAGCAAACTAATTTGAAAATATTTAATCATTTAATTTGCCAGAGCTCTAACATTAATTATCAATTTATTGCCATTCCAATACTCAGATGGTAATTCAGTTTAGTCTTTGTGACAGGCATCATGAGATTCACATTTTAGTTTAATCCATTGTTTCTTGGCATCAATATTAAAATGAAAAATTGTAAACATGTTATCCCTTCCGATGTGAATGCCCAATGTAATTATGAAATTAATGTTCAGCTTATTAGTTAAGACATGTTCGATTTCTATTCACGCCAAGAATTACTGTGCATTTCTACACATTACACATTTGCACAGCAATTTGAGATATCTCACCAATTTAAATTTGGCATTAACTGATTTAAATGCACATTCATTCTTATTTCCAATATTTAATGCTTGTTCAAATCCAGTACATCCAGTTTTATGTGTGGAATTATGTTTCAGTACATCAACTGATGTACACATATCGCACTGTTTGGTGTAGCACCTATAGCAAATGCTGATTTTTATGGTAATAGTGCCATCCTAGTTGATTTTTAGTTCAATAATGGAATGCAAATTGCTCTTTATTGTAATAGTGGAATCTTGTTTGACTTGCTTTGATTATATTTCAATTCAATACAAACATTTATTTTGTTTGAATGCTACATAATTCTCGTGCTAAGAATATTCTAAATTTCCTTTTTTTTTGCGTGAAGTGTAGTCACATAGATTTGTTGTTCAGTTGAACAAATATAATCATTTTTGAATTCTTGAAAGTACTGCTTTAAAAAAAAGTAAAACAGGAAAGTATCCTTTAGCTGATAAATCACATTAAATGGATGTTAGCTTTTTTGGACCATGTGCGCTGCAAAATTACATCAATTAACAATGCATGTTTCTTCAAGTAACGAAAACATAATTTTTGCATCATCTGCACTTTTGAGCAAAATTACTGAATGGCTCATTTTTTCTTCAATCCATAAATATATTTTATTCTTCAGTTTACCGATCTTAATGAACATCCAATCAACATCAGAGCAAAGTGCTTTCAAAATATTAGTCAATATATTTGTTCAGATTACAATATTAATTTTCAAGTCATCATTATTAGAATAATTGTGGAATAATTTAAGTTTGTCCTTTGAAGGGAATAGTGAAATTCACGCATTAATTTAGTCCATTGTTTAACTTAATCCATTGGAACAATGCTACAATATAAAAATGCATTTTCATTTCAGGTCAACTATCCCATAATAGAATCAATGACGTACCATCCAAAACTCATTGTAAATACAGGTATCTGACTTTTGCTCATATGAATGATCATAGTGATCTCACCCTTGGAAATTTAGGTTTTCACTGCAATAATTCCTGTTCATTTCTACACACTGCAAAATCACATCGCAATATTAAATTTCTGATTCTTCTAAGTGCACAAACAGAATTTTGAAAATTTTATAATACATGTTAGAATTCTAAAAAAAAGACTGTTCCAATGCTTTCAAGTAGCTTACCTTGATGTTGATTAAATATTCATAAAGATCATTTAACAGGATTAAAACAAGGTAACTAGGTTGGTCGGTTGAAAGAAAATTAATGGTCATTATCAAACAGAATTATGTTTTCATTAAAAAATGCAGGCGATTCAAGAATTCTCTTTTTTTTTCCATTGTATTTCTTGGAGAGAAAGGTAACTTAAAATTTGTCAAATTTTCACCGCAATCAGTGCTTAGACATTTGGAACAGTATTAGACAGAACGTGAATAGAAATGAATGTGATTACCCTTGTTAGTGAAAGGTACAATCCATGACATTTGGTAGAAAGAAGAATTGTGACACACTTCTGCAAATATTGTACATTGACAAATAATTTGGGATAAAAGTTTTAACATTTCTGTATCTTCAAATCACTTTTTCATCCATTGAACTAAAAATTGAAAAACAATGTGAATGAATTGGGAAAAAAGAAAAGGTATTAAAGATGACAGATCAGCTGAAAGCAAATTCCCTGTTTTCCAAACAGGTGGTATTTGATGAAATCATTGGAAATTTAATGGATTTTTACCAAGAACTGCAATAAATGTGAGCAATGAAGTGAAATATAATCAAATCAATACAACTAAGTTTCCACCCATAAAATTAAATTTAGCTACGTTTGGGAGATTGTAAACTGCAATGATTTTTTGAGTCAGTTAATGTACTAAGCCATACTTTCACATCTACAGCTGGATATATTGGATTTAAACCTGTTCGTTATTTGCAAGAAAATGGTGTAAAATAGCTGAAAACCAATTTAAGAATAATGAGAAAATGTGTATTGCAATGTGACTGTGCAATATGTTGGAGAGAACTGAAATATTATTGTGAAAATTAATTAGACTTCCTATAATTGATAAAGCTGATTAATAATCCTTCCATTAAAACGAGTAGTCAGATGAAAGAGTATCAGATATTTACTATGGATGTTGGATGAAAAATCTTTGGTTGATTGCTGGTGTGTTGACCAGAAAAAATGTTAATATTTCATGATGATACTGGGATTAAGAAATAATGGATTTAAATTAAAGGGGGAATGTCATGAAGCTTGTTACAAAGACTAAATTTCATTACGGTGTGATAATTAAAATAAAAAAAATCTTTATAGGGAAGGCAATGGCTTAGTAGCATTATTGGTAGCCTGTTAATCCAGAGATCCAGATGATATTCTGGGGACCCAGATTTGAATCCCACCACGGCAAGTCTGACTCCATACCCACAACAACGTGGCTGACGCTCAACTGTCCTCTGGGCAATTCGGGATGGGAAAGAACTGCTGGCCTCGACAGCGACACCTCATTGTGTGAATGAATATAATGTTAGAACTCAACAATTAAAATGATTCAATATTTTCAAAGCAGTTTGCTTTGATCTTGGCTAGATATTCATTAAGATTGGTAAACTGAGAATTAAAATATTGTTTTTTAATAACATTCAGGATTATTGATCAGAATTCGTTTGTCATTCAAGAGTCTCATTTATTCAAGAAATCTATCTTTCCCTCGTTTTTCCACAGGGATCTCTACTGGGACTCTGTTGTTTATGACGTACAAAAAATGACTTGGATGAAAATATAAATGATGTATTAGTAAATTTGCAGACAATGCAAAGGTTGAGGGAATAGTGAATGGTGTAGAGAGTTGTGGAATATTACAGTGGGACATAGAAAAGCTGCAGAAATGGGCGGACAAATAGCAGATGGAGTTTAATCCAGGTAAGTGTGAGGTACTGCTCTTTGAGAGATTAAATAATAAGGAAAAGTATGTGGTGAAAGTCAGGACCGTGAATAACTGTGTTGTTCATGGGAATTGTGTAATTCAAGTCCATGGTTCCCTTAAATAGAACACGCAAGTAGATTGAGTGGTAAAGATGGCATTTGTCATGCTTATCTCTATTGGTCAGCGAATTGATTACCAGAGTCAGATTGTCATGTTGCAGCTTTATAAGAGTTTGTTTAGGCCATACTTGGAGAACTGTGTTCAGTTCTGTGTGCCACATCACAGGAAGGATGTAGAGGCTTTTGGAGATGGTGCAGAGGGTGCTTACTAGGATGCTGCCTTTGGTAGAGGGTATGAACTATAACGAGATGCCAGGATATTTTCTCTGGAGCAGTGGACTCTGAGGGGAGACTTGATCAAATCATGAAAAAATATTATATGCATGGATCGGGTTAACAGTCAGAATGTTTTTCTGAAAATTGAAATGTCAAAAACTATGCGGCATGCACTTAAATGGTGGGGCAGCGGTTGGGGTGGGTGGATGGTGGGGACTTCAAAGGAGATGGGAGGGACAAATATATTTTTACAGAGAGAGGTAGGTGTCTGGAATGGACTTCCAGGGGTGGTGGTGAAGGCAGATACAATTGGAGGGTTTACAAGTCATTTAGATTGGCACATGAATATGGAAGGACTGGAGGGTTTTGAGACAAGGGCAGGCAGAGGGAGGAGTTTCATTTGGCACCATGTTCAGGATGATGTCATTGGCAAAGTATCCATTCCTTTGCTGCACAGGTCAAAGTTCTATGCTCATTTCAAGTAAAATCATGTGTAACTCACATGACATTTAATATAATGAATATTTAACCGTGACTGTCAGAATTAGGAAGAAAATAGGTAAACAACAGACTTAAGTATAATTGAAAGATACGGTCAATGACATTTGCACAGGTAATTTTTCAATTTTTGTTCTGAATTAACAAATATCTTTAATGCATGTGTTTAAAATGTTTATAGTTACTGATGTACTGAGCCATAACTTTTCACTGATAGTTTGATTAGAAACCTGTCAGAAAACTTCTGAGATTCATATCTTACCTTAATCCATTATTTCTTAATGCCAATAATACAATAAACCAAAGCATTTTATTCAAGTTCATAAAACAAAAGCATTAATTTTACATCCAATGCTCATTGGAAATAGCTGATTGCTACTCATTTGAACAGTCAAGTAGTCACAGCATCATCCATTATGAGATATCTAATGACATTTTATCCAATAAATACTGTTTATTTATACACATTGCTAGTTCAAATAGCAATGAGAGATTTCTTATTAATAT